>NC_053024.1:1314186-1416729 GCF_003073215.2 Triticum urartu | reverse complement strand
TTCAACCACCTCCAAATCACACCAAATTTATTCTAAATGCTCAAATAGATGTCCCAAACATATCTTTGAAAGAAATTTGAAAAAATGTATCCTAGAATGCCCCATTAAGGTGTAGACCGATGTTTTGATCAGTTAGTCTACAGGGCAGAATAAATTCCAAACAATTTAATGAATTGTAAAACCTTGAAAACCTAGCTATGTTTGTGCAACATATCAAGTGTGCAAAATTATAGGTGATTTAGAGGAGGTCGAAAAAATCACGCTTAAACACAGGGGACCATTTGGTCTCACTTAAGCTAGTTTTTTTGTAGAAAACGAGATTTTTCAACCACCTCCAAATCACACCAAATTTATTCTAAATGCTCAAATAGATGTCCCAAACATATCTTTGAAAGAAATTTGAAAAAATGTATCCTAGAATGCCCCATAAGGTGTAGACCGGTGTTTTGATCAGTTAGTCTACAGGGCAGAATAAATTCGAAACAATTTAATAAATTATAAAACCTTGAAAACCTAGCTATGTTTGTGCAACATATCAAGTGTGCAAAATTATAGGTGATTTAGAGGAGGTCGAAAAAATCACGCTTAAACACAGGGGACCATTTGGTCTCACTTAAGCTAGTTTTTTTGTAGAAAACGAGATTTTTCAACCACCTCCAAATCACACCAAATTTATTCTAAATGCTCAAATAGATGTCCCAAACATATCTTTGAAAGAAATTTGAAAAAATGTATCCTAGAATGCCCCATTAAGGTGTAGACCGATGTTTTGATCAGTTAGTCTACAGGGCAGAATAAATTCGAAACAATTTAATGATTTGTAAAACCTTGAAAACCTAGCTCTGTTTGTGCAACATATAAAGTGTGCAAATTTATTGGTGATTTAGAGGATGTCGAAAAAATCACGCTTAAACACAAGGGACCATTTGGTCTCACTTAAGCTAGTTTTTTTGTAGAAAACGAGATTTTTCAACCACCTCCAAATCACACCAAATTTATTCTAAATGCTCAAATAGATGTCCCAAACATATCTTTGAAAGAAATTTGAAAAAATGTATCCTAGAATGCCCCATTAAGGTGTAGACCGATGTTTTGATCAGTTAGTCTACAGGGCAGAATAAATTCCAAACAATTTAATAAATTATAAAACCTTGAAAACCTAGCTATGTTTGTGCAACATATCAAGTGTGCAAAATTATAGGTGATTTAGAGGAGGTCGAAAAAATCACGCTTAAACCCAGGGACTATTTGGTCTCACTTAAGCTAGTTTTTGTAGAAAATACAATTTTTTCCACCACCTCCAAATGACCAAATTTGTTCTACATGCTCAAATAGATGTCCCAAACATATCTTTGAAAGAAATTTGAAAAAATGTATCCTAGAATGCCCCATTAAGGTGTAGACCGATGTTTTGATCAGTTAGTCTACAGGGCAGAATAAATTCCAAACAATTTAATGAATTATAAAACCTTGAAAACCTAGCTATGTTTGTGCAATATATCAAGTGTGCAAAATTATAGGTGATTTAGAGGAGGTCGAAAAAATCACGCTTAAACACAGGGGACCATTTGGTCTCACTTAAGCTAGTTTTTTTGTAGAAAACGAGATTTTTCAACCACCTCCAAATCACACCAAATTTATTCTAAATGCTCAAATAGATGTCCCAAACATATCTTTGAAAGAAATTTGAAAAAATGTATCCTAGAATGCCCCATTAAGGTGTAGACCGATGTTTTGATCAGTTAGTCTACAGGGCAGAATAAATTCCAAACAATTTAATGAATTATAAAACCTTGAAAACCTAGCTATGTCTGTGCAATATATCAAGTGTGAAAAATTATAGGTGATTTAGAAAACGTCGAAAAAATCACGCTTAAACACGAGGCACCATTTGGTCTCACTTAAGCCAGTTTTTGTAGAAAAGGTGATTTTTTTCCACCACCTCCAAATCACACCAAATTTGTTCTACATGCTTAAATAGATGTGTCAAACATGTCTATGAAAGAAATTTGGAAAAAAGTGTATCCTACAATGCCCCCTTAAGGTGTAGACCGATGTTTTGATCAGTCAGTCTACAGGGCAGAATAAATTCAAAAAAATTTAAAAATTGTAAAACCTTGAAAACCTAGCTATGATTGTGCAACATATCAATTGTGAAAAATTGTAGGTGATTTAGAGGAGGTCGAAAAAATCACGCCTAAACACGAGGGACTAATTGGTCTCACTTAAGCCACTTTTTGAAGAAAATACAATTTTTTCCACCACCTCCAAATCACCCTAAATTTGTTCTAAATGCTCAAATAGATGTACCAAACATGTCTATGAAAGAAATTTGGAAAAAATGTATCCTACAATGCCCCCTTAAGATGTAGACCGATGTTTTGATTAGTCGGTCTTCATGGTAGAATAAATTCGAAACAATCTAATAAATTATAAAACCTTGAAAACCTAGCTATGTTTGTGCAACATATCAAGTGTGCAAAATTATAGGTGATTTAGAGGAGGTCGAAAAAATCACGCTTAAACACAAGGGACCATTTGGTCTCACTTAAGCCAGTTTTTGTAGAAAAGATGATCTTTTCCACCACCTCCAAATCACACAAAATGTGTTATACATGCTCAAATAGATGTGCCAAAAATGTCTTTGAAAGAAATTTGGAAAAAATGTATCCTACAATGCCCCCTTAAGATGTAGACCGATGTTTTGATCAGTCAGCCTACAGGGCAGAATAAATTCGAAACAATCTAATAAATTATAAAACCTTGAAAACCTAGCTATGTTTGTGCAACATATCAAGTGTGCAAAATTATAGGTGATTTAGAGGAGGTCAAAAAAATCACGCGTAAACACAAGGGACCATTTGGTCTCACTTAAGCCAGTTTTTGTAGAAAAGGTGATTTCTTTTCCACTACCTCCCAATCACACCAAATTTGTTCTACATGCTCAAATAGATGTGCCAAACATGTCTTTGAAAGAAATTTGGAAAAAATGTATCCTACAATGCCCCCTTAAGGTGTAGACCGTTGTTTTGATAAGTCAGTCTACAGGGCAGAATAAATTCGAAACAATTTAATGATTTGTAAAACCTTGAAAACCTAGCTCTGTTTGTGCAACATATCAAGTGTGTAAATTTATTGGTGATTTATAGGATGTCGAAAAAATCACGCTTAAACACGAGGGACCATTTGGTCACTTAAGCTAGTTTTTGTAGAAAAGGTGATTTTTTTTTCCACCACCTCCAAATCACACCAAATTTTTTCTACATGCTTAAATAGATATGTCAAACATGTCTATGAAAGAAATTTGGAAAAAATTGTATCCTACAATGCCCCCTTAACGTGTAGACCGATGTTTTGATCAGTTAGTCTACAGCGCAGAATAAGGTGAAAACAATTTAAAAAATTGTAAAACCTTGAAAACCTAGCTATGTTTGTGCAATATATCAAGTGTGAAAAATTATAGGTGATTTAGAGGAGGTCGAAAAAATCACGCCTAAACACGAGGGACTAATTGGTCTCACTTAAGCCAGTTTTTTTAGAAAATGGTGCGATCTATGATGTCTCTTACCGATCTACCGCTATTATTTTGGGGTTATGATGTAGAGACTGCCGCATTCACTTTAAATAGGGCTCCATCGAAATCCTTTGAGACGACATCCTATGAATTGTGGTTTGGTAAGAAACCTAAGTTGTCGTTTCTGGAAGTTTGGGGATGCGATGCTTATGTCAAGAAACTTCAACCTGAAAAGCTCGAACCCAAATCGGAAAAATGCGTCTTCATAGGATACCCTAAAGAAAGTATTGGGTATACCTTCTACCTCAGATCCAAAGGCAAGATCTTTGTTGCCAAGAATGGATCCTTTCTAGAGAAAGAGTTTCTCTCGAAAGAAGTAAGTGGGAGGAAAGTAGAACTTGATGAAGTATGCCTCTTGAACCGGAGAGTGGCGGAGCTCAAGAAAATGTTCCTGAGGTGCCTGCACCGACTAGAGAGGGAGTTAATGATGATGATCATGAAACTTCAGATCAAGTTGCTACTGAACTTTGTAGGTCCACAAGGACACGTTCCGCACGAGAGTGGTACGGCAACCCTGTCCTGGAAATCATGTTGTTGAACAATGGTGAACCTTCGAACTATGAAGAAGCCATGGCGGGCCCCAAATTCCGACAAATGGCTAGAAGCCATGAAATCCGAGATAGGATCCATGTATGAAAAAGTATGGACTTTGACTGACTTGCCCGTTGATCGGACGAGCCATAGAAAATAAATGGATCTTTAAGAAGAAGACAGACGCGGATGGTAATGTGACCATCTATAAGCTCGGCTTGTCGCTAAGGGTTATCGACAAGTTCAAGGGGTTGACTACGATGAGACTTTCTCACCCGTAGCGAAGCTGAAGTCCGTCCGAATCATGTTAGCAATTGCCGCATTCTATGATTATGAGATATGGAAAATGGACATCAAAACGGCATTCCTTAATGGTTTCCTTAAGGAAGAATTGTATATGATGCAGCCGGAAGGTTTTGTCGATCCTAAGAATGCTGACAAGGTGTGCAAGCTCCAACGCTCTTATGGGCTGGTGCAAGCTCTCGGAGTTGGAACATTTGATTTGATGAGATGATCAAAGTGTTTGGGTTTACGCAGACTTATGGAGAAGCATGTGTTTACAAGAAAGTGAGTGGGAGCTCTGTAGCATTTCTCATATTATATGTGGATGACATACTATTGATGGGAAATGATATAGAATTCTTGGAAAGCATAAAGGCCTACTTGAACAAGTGTTTTCAATGAAGGACCTTGGAGAATTGCTTATATATTAGGCATCAAGATCTATAGAGATAGATTGAGACACCTCATTGGTCTTTCACAAAGTACGTACCTTGACAAGATATTGAAGAAGTTCAATATGGATCAGTCCCAACATATGAAGTGTGCAAAATTATAGGTGATTTAGAGGAGGTCGAAAAAATCACGCCTAAGCACGAGGGACCATCTGGTGTCTCACTTAAGCCAGTTTTTGTAGAAAATGCAATTTTTTCCACCACCTCTAAATCACTCTAAATTTGTTTTTCATGCTCAAATACATGTGCCAAACATATCTATGAAAGAAATTGGGAAAAAATGTATCCTACAATGGCCTCTTAAGGTGTAGACCAATGTTTTGATCAGTCAGTCTACAGGGCAGAATAAATTCGAAACAATCTAATAAATTATAAAAGCTTGAAAACCTAGCTATGTTTGTGCAACATATCAAGTGTGAAAAATTATAGGTGATTTAGAGGAGGTTGAAAAAATCACGCTTAAACACGAAGGACTATTTGGCCTAACTTAAGCCAGTTTTGGTAGAAAATGCAATTTTCTCCACCAACTCCAAATCACCCTAAATTTGTTATACATGCTAAAATAGATGTGCCAAACATGTCTTTGAAATAAATTTGGAAAAAATGTATCCTACAATGCCCCCTTAAGGTGTAGACCGATGTTTTGATCAGTCAGTCTACAGGGCAGAATAGATTCGAAACAATTTAATAAATTATAAAACATTTAAAACCTAGCTATGTCTGTGCAACATATCAAGTGTGCAAAATTATAGGTGACTTATAAAAGGTCGAAAAAATCAAGCTTAAACACGAGGCACCATTTGGTCTCACTTAAGCCAGTTTTTGTAGAAAATGCAGCTTTTTCCACCAACTCCAAATCACCCTAAAATTGTTGTACATGCTCAAATAGATGTGCCAAACATGTCCATGAAAGAAATTTGGAAAAAATGTATCCTACAATGCCCCCTTAAGGTGTAGACCGATGTTTTAATCAGTCAGTCTATAGGGCAGAATAAATTCGAAACAATTTAATAAATATAAAACCTTGAAAACCTAGCTATGTCTGTTCAACATATCAAGTGTGCAAAATTATAGGTGATTTAGAAAAGGTCGAAAAAATCACGCTTAAACACGAGGCACCATTTGGTCTCACTTAAGCCAGTTTTTGTAGAAAAGGTGATTTGTTTCACCACCTCCAAATCACACCAAATTTGTTCTACATGCCCAAATAGATGTACCAAACATGTCTATGAAAGAAATTTGGAAAAATTGTATCCTAAAATGCCCCCTTAAGATGTAGACCGATGTTTTGATCAGTTAGTCTACAGGGCAGAATAAATTCGAAAGAATTTAAAAAATTGTAAAACATTGAAAACCTAGCTATGTTTGTGCAACATATCAAGTGTGCAAAATTATAGGTGATTTAGAGGAGGTCAAAAAAATCACGCCTAAGCATGAGGGACCATTTGGTCACTTAAGCCAGTTTTTGTAGAAAATGCAATTTTTCCACCACCTCCAAATCACCCTAAATTTGTTCTACATGATCAAATAGATGTGCCAAACATGTATATGAAATAAATTTGGAAAAAATGTATCCTACAATGCCCCCTTACGGTGTAGATCGATGTGTTGATCAGTCAGTCTACAGGGCAGAATAAATTCGAAACAATTTAATAAATTGTAAAACCTTGAAAACCTAGCTATGTTTGTGAAAAATATCAAGTGTGCATAATTATAGGTGATTTAGAGGAGGTTGAAAAAATCACGCTTAAACATGAATGACTATTTGGTCTCACTTAAGCCAGTTTTTGTAGAAAATGCAGCTTCTTCCAGCAACTCCAAATCACCCTAAAATTGTTCTACATGCTCAAATAGATGTGCCAAACATTTCTATGAAAGAAATTTGGAAAAAATATATCCTACAATGCCCCTTAAGGTGTAGACCGATGTTTTGATCAGTCAGTCTACAGGGCAGAATAAATTTGAAACAATTTAATAAATTATAAAACCTTGAAAACCTAGCTATGTCTGTGCAACATATCAAGTGTGAAAAATTATAGGTGATTTAGAAAAGGTCGAAAAAATCACACTTAAACACGAGGAACCATTTGGTCCTTAAGCTAGTTTTTGTAGAAAAGGTGATTTTTTTTCAGCACCTCCAAATCACACCAAATTTGTTCTACATGCTCAAATAGATGTGTCAAACATGTCTATGAAAGAAATTTGGAAAAAATGTATCCTACAATGCCCCCTTAAGGTGTAGACCGATGTTTTGATTAGTCAGTCTACAAGGCAGAATAAATTCAAAACAATTTAAAAAATTATAAAACCTTGAAAACCTATCTATGTTTGTGCAAAATATAAAGTGTGCAAAATATAGGTGATTTAGAGGAGGTCAAAAAAATCACGCTTAAACACAAGGGACCATTTGGTCTCACTAAAGCTAGTTTTTGTTGAAAAGGTGATTTTTTCCACCACATCCAAATCACACCAAATTTGTTTTACATGCTTAAATAGATGTGCCAAACATGCCTTTGAAAGAAATTTGGAAAAATGTATCCTACAATGCCCCCTTAAGGTGTAAACCGATGTTTTGATCAGTTAGTCTACATGGCAGAATAAATTCGAAACAATCTAATAAATTATAAAACCTTGAAAACCTAGCTATGTTTGTGCAACATATAAAGTGTGCAAAATTATAGGTGATTTAGAGGAGGTCAAAAAAATCACGCTTAAACACAAGGGACCATTTGGTCACTTAAGCTAGTTTTTGTAGAAAAGGTGATTTTTTCCACCACCTCCAAATCACACCAAATTTGTTCTACATGCTCAAATAGATGTGCCAAACATGTATTTGAAAGAAATTTGGAAAAAATGTATCCTACAATGCCCCCTTAAGGTGTAGACCGATGTTTTGATCAGTCAGTTTACAGGGCAGAATAAATTCGAAACAATTTAATAAATTATAAAACCTGGAAAACCTAGCTATTTCTGCGCAACATATCAAGTATGCAAAATTATAGGTGATTTAGAAAAGGTCGAAAAAATCACGCTTAAACACGAGGCACCATTTGGTCTCTTAAGCCAGTTTTTGTAGAAAAGATGATTTTTTCCACCACCTCCAAATCACACCTAATTTGCTCTACATGCCCAAATAGATGAGTCAAAAATGTCTATGAATGAAATTTGGAAAAAAAATGTATCCTACAATGCCCCTTAAGGTGTAGACCGATGTTTTGATCAGTCAGTCTACAGGGCAGAATAAATTCAAAACAATTTAAAAAATTGTAAAACCTTGAAAACCTAGCTATGTTTGTGCAACATATCAAGTGTACAAAATTATAGGTGATTTAGAGGAGGTCGAAAAAATCACGCCTAAACCCGAGGGACTAATTGGTCTCACTTAAGCTAGTTTTTGTAGAAAATACAATTTTTTCAACCACCTCCAAATCACCATAAATTTGTTCTACATGCTCAAATAGATGTACCAAACATGCCTATGAAAGAAATTTGGAAAAAATGTATCCTACAGTGCCCCCTTAAGATGTAGACCGATGTTTTGATCAGTCAGTCTACAGGGCAGAATAAATTCGAAACAATTTAATAAATTATAAAACCTTGAAAACCTAGCTATGTCTGTGCAACATATCAAGTGTGAAAAATTATAGGTGATTTAGAAAAGGTCGAAAAAATCACGCTTAAACACAAGGGACCATTTGGTCACTTAAGCTAGTTTTTGTAGAAAAGGTGATGTTTTCCACCACCTCCAAATCACACCAAATGTGTTATACATGCTCAAATAGATGTGCCAAACATGTCTTTGAAAGAAATTTGGAAAAAATGTATCCTACAATGCCCCCTTAAGGTGTAGACCGATGTTTTGAGCAGTCAGTTTACAGGGCAGAATAAATTCGAAACAATTTAATAAATTATAAAACCTTGAAAACCTAGCTATGTCTGTGCAACATATCAAGTGTGCAAAATTATAGGTGATTTAGAAAAGGTCGAAAAAATCATGCTTAAACATCGGTCTCTTAAGCCAGTTTTTGTAGAAAAGATGATTTTTTTCCACCACCTCCAAATCACACCTAATTTGCTCTACATGCTCAAATAGATGTGTCAAAAATGTCTATGAAAGAAATTTGGAAAAAAAATGTATCCTACAATGCCCCCTTAAGGTGTAGACCGGTGTTTTGATCAGTCAGTCTACAGGGCAGAATAAATTCAAAACAATTTAATAAATTATAAAACCTTGAAAACCTAGCTATGTCTGTGCAACATATCAAGTGTGCAAAATTATAGGTGATTTAGAAAAGGTCGAAAAAATCACGCTTAAACACGAGGCACCATTTGGTCTCTTAAGCCAGTTTTTGTAGAAAAGATGATTGTTTCAGCCCTCAAAAACATCTCATATGTTTCGCGTTGTTTCAAAACGTCTTTGGTGCCTCAATTCTAAACCGTTTAACTGAACTATCACGTAGTTATCAAAACGTGTATGTCAGATGTTCGCAACATCCACAGACAACGTTCGAGGTTCAGCACACTGAGCGGTGCATTAAGGACATAAGCCTTCTATGAAGCAATGAGGACAATCCTCAGTTTACGGACCTAGTCCGCATAATTGCTACTATCAACTTTCAACTAAATTTTCTCTAGGAACATAACTAAACAGTAGAACTGAAGCGCGAGCTACGACATAATTGCGAAGACCTTTTGACTATGTTCAGGATAATTAAGTTCATCTTATGACCTCCCACTCAGATAGACATCCCTCTAGTCATCTAAGTGATTACATGATCCGAGTCAACTAGGCCGTGTCCGATCATCACATGAGACGGACTAGTCAACATCGGTGAACATCTTCATGTTGATCGTATCTTCTATACGACTCATGCTCGACCTTTCGGTCTTCTGTGTTCTGAGGCCATGTCTGTACATGCTAGGCTCGTGAAGTCAACCTAAGTGTTTTGCATGTGTTCCGGGGCCATGTCTGTACATGCTAGGCTCGTCAACACCCGTTGTATTTGAACGTAAGAATCTATCACACCCGATCATCACGTGGTGCTTCGAAACTATGAACTTTTAGCCACGGTGCACAGTTAGGGGGAACACTTTCTTGAAATTTTAATGAGGGATCATCTTATTTACTACCGTCGTTCTAAGCAAATAAGATGTATAAACATGATAAACATCACATGCAATCAAATAATAGTGACATGATATGGCCAATATCATTTAGCTCCTTTGATCTCCATCTTGGTGCTCCATGATCATCTTGTCACCGGCATGACACCATGATCTCCATCATCATGATCTCTATCATCGTGTCTTCTTGAAGTTGTCACGTCATCTATTACTTCTACTACTACAGCTAACGGTTAGCAATAAAGTAAAGTAATTACATGACGTTTATGTTGACACGCAGGTCATAAATAAATTAAGACAACTCCTATGGCTCCTGCCGGTTGTCATACTCATCGACATGCAAGTCGTGATTCCTATTACAAGAACATGATCAATCTCATACATCACATATATCATTCATCACATCCTTTGGCCATATCACATCACATAGCATACCCTGCAAAAACAAGTTAGACGTCCTCTAATTGTTGTTTGCATGTTTTACGTGGCTGCTATGGGTTTCTAGCAAGAACGTTTCTCACCTACGCAAAGACCACAACGTGATATGCCAATTGCTATTTACCCTTCATAAGGACCCTTTTCATCGAATCCGATCCGACTAAAGTGGGAGAGACAGACACCCGCCAGCCACCTTATGCAACTAGTGCATGTTTGTCGGTGGAACCGGTCTCACGTAACCGTACGTGTAAGGTTGGTCCGGGCCGCTTCATCCCACGATGCCGCCGAATCAAGATAAGACTAGTAACGGCAAGATAATTGACAATATCGACGCCCACAACTACTTTGTGTTCTACTCGTGCATAGAATCTACGCAATAGACCTAGATCATGATGCCACTGTTGGGTAACGTAGAAATAATTCAAAATTTTCCTACGTATCACCAAGATCTATCTATGGAGAGACCAGCAACGAGGGGAAGGAGAGTGCATCTACATACCCTTGTAGATCGCTAAGCGGAAACGTTCAAGAGAACGGGGTTGATGGAGTCGTACTCGTCGTGATCCAAATCACCGGAGATCCTAGTGCCGAACGCACGGCACCTCCGCGTTCAACACACGTACAGCCCGGTGACATCTCCCATGCCTTGATCCAGCAAGGAGAGAGGGAGAGGTTGAGGAAGACTCCATCCAGCAGCAGCACAACGGCGTGGTGGTGGTGGAGGAGCATGGCAATCCTGCAGGGCTTCGCCAAGCACCACGGGAGACGAGGAGAAAGAGAGGTAGGGCTGCACCAACGGGGAGAGGAACTCATCTCGTGTCATGTGCAGCCCCAAAACCTCCACTATATATAGGGGCAAGGGGGAGGGGGAGGCGTCCTAGGGTTTCCCCTAGGGGGGCGGCGGCCAGGGCAGATGGGATCTCCCCCTTGGGTGACTTGGCCCCCAAGCCAGGAGGTGGGAACCCTAGATGGGGCGCCCCAAACCCCCTGGTCACGTGGGATTAGGTGAGGGGGGCGCACAGCCCTTTAGTGGGCTGGTTTGCCCCCTTCCCTTGGCCCATGAAGCCCCCCAACACTTGCCGGGGCTCCCGAAACACCTTTCGGTCATGCTGGTCATCACCCGGTACCTCCGGAACACTCCCGGACTCCAAAACCCTTCATCCAATATATCAATCTTTACCTCCGGACCATTCCGGAACTCCTCGTGACGTCCGGGATCTCATCCGGGACTCCGAACAACATTCGGTAACCACATATAAACTTCCTTTATAACCCTAGCGTCACCGAACCTTAAGTGTGTAGACCCTACGGGTTCGGGAGACATGCAGACATGACCGAGACGTTCTCCGGTCAATAACCAACAGCGGGATCTGGATACCCATGTTGGCTCCCACATGTTCCACGATGATCTCATCGGATGAACCACGATGTCAAGGACTCAATCAATCCCGTATACAATTCCCTTTGTCTAGCGGTACGATACTTGCCCGAGATTCGATCGTCGGTATCCCGATACCTTGTTCAATCTCGTTACCGGCAAGTCTCTTTACTCGTTCCGTAACACATCATCCCGTGATCAACTCCTTGATCACATTGTGCACATTATGATGATGTCCTACCGAGTGGGCCCAGAGATACCTCTCCGTTTACACGGAGTGACAAATCCCAGTCTCGATTCGTGCCAACCCAACAGACACTTTCGGAGATACCCGTAGTGTACCTTTATAGCCACCCAGTTACGTTGTGACGTTTGGCACACCCAAAGCACTCCTACGGTATCCGGGAGTTGCACAATCTCATGGTCTAAGGAAATGATACTTGACATTAGAAAAGCTTTAGCATACGAACCACACGATCTAGTGCTATGCTTAGGACTGGGTCTTGTCCATCACATCATTCTCCTAATGATGTGATCCCGTTATCAACGACATCCAATGTCCATGGTTAGGAAACCGTAACCATCTATTGATCAACGAGCTAGTCAACTAGAGGCTTACTAGGGACATGGTGTTGTCTATGTATCCACACATGTATCTGAGTTTCCTATCAATACAATTCTAGCATGGACAATAAACGATTATCATGAACAAGGAAATATAATAATAACCAATTTATTATTGCCTCTAGGGCATATTTCCAACAGTCTCCCACTTGCACTACAGTCAATAATCTAGTTCACATCGATATGTGATTAACACTCAAGGTCACATCCCCATGTGACTAACACCCAAAGAGTCTACTAGAGTCAATAATCTAGTTCACATTTACCATGTGATTAACACTCGATGAGTTCTGGGTTTGATCATGTTATGCTTGTGAGAGAGGTTATAGTCAACGGGTCTGAATCTTTCAGATCCGTATGTACTTCGCAAATCTCTATGTCATCTTGTAGATGCAGCTACCACGTTCTATTTGGAGCTATTCCAAATAACTGTTCTACTATACGAATCCAGTTTACTACTCAGAATAATCTAGATTAGTGTCAAAGTTTGCATCGGCGTAACCCTTTACGACGAACTCTTTTACCACCTCCATAATCGAGAAAATTCCTTAGTCCACTAGTTACTAAGGATAACTTTGACCGCTGTCCAGTGATCCATTCTTGGATCACTCTTGTACCCCTTGACTGACTCATGGCAAGGCACATTTCAGGTGCGGTACACAGCATAGCATACTGTAGAGCCTACGTCTTAAGCATAGGGGACGACCTTCGTCCTTTCTCTCTATTCTGCCGTGGTCGAGCTTTAAGTCTTAAATTCATACCTTACAACTCAGGCAAGAACTCCTTCTTTGACTGGTCCATCTTGAACACCTTCAAGATCATGTCAAGGTATGTGCTCATTTGAAAGTACCATTAAGCGTTTTGATCTATCCTTATAGATCTTGATGCTCAATGCTCAAGTAGCTTAATCCAGGCTTTCCATTGAATAACTCTGCATGCTTTCTAGAAATTCTACATCATTTCCGATCAACAATATGTCAACAACATATATTTATTAGAAATTCTATAGTGCTCCCACTCACTTCTTTGGAAATACAAGTTTCTCATAAACTTTGTATACACCCAAAATCTTTGATCTTCTCATCAAAGCATACATTCCAACTCCGAGATGCTCACTCCAGTCCTTAGAAGGATTGCTGGAGCTTTGCATACTTGTTAGCATCTTTCAGGATTGACAAAACCTTCCGGTTGTATCACATACAACCTTTCCTCAAGAAAATCGTTGAGGAAACAATGTTTTGACATCCTATCTGCAAGATTTCATAAATAATGCTGTAATCGCTAATATAATTCCAACAGACTCTTAGCATCGCTACGAGTGAGAAAGTCTCATCATAGTCAACTCCTTGAACTTGTCGGAAAACATCTTAACGACAAGTCGAGCTTTCTTAATGGTGATACTTACCATCATTGTCCGTCTTCCTTTTAAAATCCATATGTACCTAACAGCCTTACGACCATCTGGTCTCACTTAAGCCGGTTTTTGTAGAAAATGCAATTTTCTCCACCACCTCTAAATCACTCTAAATTTGTTCTTCATGCTCAAATACATGTTCCAAACATATCTATGAAATAAATTTGGAAAAATGTATCCTACAATGCCCCCTTAAGGTGTAGACCGATGTTTTGATCAGTCAGTCTACAGGGCAGAATAAATTCGAAAGAATTTAATAAATTCTAAAACCTTGAAAACCTAGCTATGTTTTTGCAACATATCAAGTGTGAAAAATTATAGGTGATTTAGAGGAGGTTGAAAAAATCACGCTTAAACACGAAGGACTACTTGGCCTCACTTAAGCCAGTTTTTGTAGAAAATGCAATTTTTTCCACCAAATCCACATCACCCTAAATTTGATCTACATGCTAAAATAGATGTGCCAAACATGTCTTTGAAATAAATTTGGAAAAAATGTATCCTACAATGCCCCCTTAATGTGTAGACCGATGTTTTGATCAGTCAGTCTACAGGGCAGAATAGATTCGAAACAATTTAATAAATTATAAAACCTTGAAAACCTAGCTATGTCTATGCAACATATCAAGTGTGCAAAATTATAGGTGATTTATAAAAGGTCGAAAAAATCACGCTTAAACACGAGGCACAATTTGGTCTCACTTAAGACAGTTTTTGTAGAAAAGGTGATTTTTTCCACCACCTCCAAATCACACCTAATTTGCTCTACATGCTCAAATAGATGTGTCAAACATGTCTATGAAAGAAATTTGGAAAAAAATGTATCCTACAATGCCCCCTTAAGGTGTAGACCGATGTTTTGATCAGTCAGTCTACATGGCAGAATAAATTCAAAACAATTTAAAAAATTGTAAAACCTTGAAACCTAGCTATGTTTGTGCAACATATCAAGTTTGCAAAATTATAGGTGATTTAGAGGAGGTCGAAGAAATCACGCCTAAACACGAGGGACTAATTGGTCTCACTTAAGCCAGTTTTTGTAGAAAATACAATTTTTCCACCACCTCCAAATCACCTTAAATTTGGTCTACATTCTCAAATAGATGTACCAAACATGTCTATGAAATTTTTTGGAAAAAAAATGTATCCTACAATGCCCCCTTAAGATGTAGACCGATGTTTTGATAAGTCAGTCTACAGGGCAGAATAAATTCGAAACAATTTAATAAATTATAAAACCTTGAAAACCTAGCTATGTTTGTGCAACATATCAAGTGTGCAAAATTATAGGTGATTTAGAGGAGGTCGAAAAAATCACGCTTAAACACAAGGGACCATTTGGCCTCACTTAAGCCAGTTTTTGTAGAAAAGGTGATTTTTTCCACCACCTCCAAATCACACAAAATTTGTTCTACATGCTCAAATAGATGTGCCAAACATGCCTTTGAAAGAAATTTTGAAAAAATGTATACCACAATGCCCCCATAAGGTGTAGATCGATGTTTTGATCAGTCAGTCTATAGGGCAGAATAAATTCAAAACAATTTAAATAATTGTAAAACCTTGAAAACCTAGCTATGTTTGTGCAACATATCAAGTGTGCAAAATTATTGGTGATTTAGAGGAGGTTGAAAAAATCACGCCTAAGCACGAGGGACCATCTGGTAAGCCAGTTTTTGTAGAAAATGCAATTTTCTCCACCACCTCTAAATCACCCTAAATTTTTTCTACATGATCAAATAGATGTGGCAAACATTTCTATGAAAGAAATTTGGAAAAAATGTATCCTACATTGCCCCCTTAAGGTGTAGACCGATGTTTTGATCAGTCAGTCTACAGGGCAGAATAAATTCGAAACAATTGAATGAATTATAAAACCTTGAAAACCTAGCTATGTCTGTGCAACATATCATGTGTGCAAAATTATAGCTGATTTAGAAAAGGCCGAAAAAATCATGCTTAAACACGAGGCACCATTTGGTCTCACTTAAGCCAGTTTTTGTAGAAAAGGTGATTTTTTTCCACCACCTCCAAATCACACCAAATTTGTTCTACATTCTTAAATAGATATGTCAAACATGTCTATGAAAGAAATTTGGAAAAAACTGTATCCTACAATGCCCCCTTAAGGTGTAGACCGATGTTTTGATCTGTTAGTCTACAGGGCAGAATAAATTCGAAACAATTTAATAAATTATAAAACCTTGAAAACCTAGATATGTTTGTGCAACATATCAAGTGTGAAAAATTATAGGTAATTTAGAGGAGGTTGAAAAAATCACGCTTAAACACGAAGCACTATTTGGCCTCACTTAAGCTAGTTTTTGTAGAAAATGCAATTTTTTCCACCAACTCCAAATCACCCTAAATTTGTTCTACATGCTAAAATAGATGTGCCAAACATTTCTATCAAAGAAATTTGTAAAAAATGTATCCTACAATGCCCCCTTAAGGTGTAGACCGATGTTTTGATCACTCAGTCTACAGGGCAGAATAAATTCGAAACAATTTAATAAATATAAAACATTGAAAACCTATCTATGTTTGTGAAACATATTAAGTGTCCAAAATTATAGGTGATTTAGAAAAGGTCGAAAAATTTCACGCTTAAACACGAGGCACCATTTGGTCTCACTTAAGCCAGTTTTTGTAGAAAAGGTGATTTTTTTTCCACCACCTCCAAATCACACCAAATTTGTTCTACATGCTCACATAGATGTGTCAAATATGTCTATGAAATAAATTTGCAAAAAATGTATCCTACAATGCCCCCTTAAATTGTAGATCGATGTTTTGATCAGTCAGTCTACAGGGCAGAATAAAGTCGAAACAATTTAAAAAATTGTAAAACCTTGAAAACCTAGCTATGTTTGTGCAACATATGAAGTGTGGAAAATTATAGGTGATTTAGAGGAGGTCGAAAAAATCACGCCTAAGCACGAGGGACCATCTGGTAAGCCAGTTTTTGTAGAAAATGCAATTTTCTCCACCACCTCTAAATCGCCCTAAATTTGTTCTACATTATCAAATAGATGTGCCAAACATTTCTATGAAAGAAATTTGGAAAAAATGTATCCTACAATGCCCCCTTAAGGTGTAGACCGATGTTTTGATCAGTCAGTCTACAAGGCAGAATAAATTCGAAACAATTAAATGAATTATAAAACCTTGAAAACCTAGCTATGTCTGTGCAAAATATCATGTGTGCAAAATTATAGCTGATTTAGAAAAGGTCGAAAAAATCATGCTTAAACACGACGCACCATTTGGTCTCACTTAAGCAGTTTTTGTAGAAAAGGTGATTTTTTTCCACCACCTCCAAATCACACCAAATTTGTTCTACATGCTTAAATAGATATCTCAAACATGTCTATGAAAGAAATTTGGAAAAAATTGTATCCTACAATGCCCCCTTAAGGTGTAGACCGATGTTTTGATCAGTCAGTCTACAGGGCAGAATAAATTCGAAAAAATTTAAAAAATTGTAAAACCTTGAAACCTAGCTATGTTTGTGCAACATATCAAGTGTGCAAAATTATAGGTGATTTAGAGGAGGTCAAAAAAATCACGCCTAAGCAAGAGGGACCATTTGGTCTCACTTAAGCCAGTTTTTGTAGAAAATGCAATTTTTCCACCACCTCCAAATCACCCTAGATTTGTTCTACATGATCAAATAGATGTGCCAAACATGTTTATGAAAGAAAGTTGGAAAAAATGTATCCTACAATGCCCCCTTAAGGTGTAGACCGATGTTTTGATCAGTCAGTCTACAGGGCAGAATAAATTCGAAACAATTTAATAAATAGTAAAACCTTGAAAACCTAGCTATGTTTGTGCAACATATCAAGTGTGCATAAATATAGGTGATTTAGAGGAGGTTGAAAAAATCACGCTAAGACACGAAGGACTATTTGGTCTCACCTAAGCCAGTTTTTGTAGAAAATGCAGCTTCTTCCACCAACTCCAAATCACCCTATACATGCTCAAATAGATGTGCCAAACATGTCTTTGAAAGAAATTTGGAAAAAATGTATCCTACAATGCCCCCTTAAGATGTAGACCGATGTTTTGATCAGTCAGTCTACATGGGCAGAATAAATTCGAAACAATCTAATAAATTATAAAACCTTGAAAACCTAGCTATGTTTGTGCAACATATCAAGTGTGCAAAATTATAGGTGATTTAGAGGAGGTCAAAAAAATCACGCGTAAACACAAGGGACCATTTGGTCTCACTTAAGCCAGTTTTTGTAGAAAAGGTGATTTCTTTTCCACTACCTCCCAATCACACCAAATTTGTTCTACATGCTCAAATAGATGTGCCAAACATGTCTTTGAAAGAAATTTGGAAAAAATGTATCCTACAATGCCCCCTTAAGGTGTAGACCGTTGTTTTGATAAGTCAGTCTACAGGGCAGAATAAATTCGAAACAATTTAATGATTTGTAAAACCTTGAAAACCTAGCTATGTATGTGCAACATATCAAGTGTGTAAAATTATAGATGATTTATAAGAGGTCGAAAAAATCACGCTTAAACACGAGGCACCATTTGGTCTCACTTAAGCCAGTTTTTATAGAAAAGGTGATTTTTTTTTCCACCACCTCCAAATCACACCAAATTTTTTCTACATGCTTAAATAGATATGTCAAACATGTCTATGAAAGAAATTTGGAAAAAATTGTATCCTACAATGCCCCCTTAACGTGTAGACCGATGTTTTGATCAGTTAGTCTACAGCGCAGAATAAGGTGAAAACAATTTAAAAAATTGAACCTTGAAAACCTAGCTATGTTTGTGCAATATATCAAGTGTGCAAAATTATAGGTGATTTAGAGGAGGTCGAAAAAATCACGCCTAAACACGAGGGACTAATTGGTCTCACTTAACCCAGTTTTTTTAGAAAATGGTGCGATCTATGATGTCTCTTACCGATCTACCGCTATCATTTTGGGGTTATGATGTAGAGACTGCCGCATTCACTTTAAATAGGGCTCCGTCGAAATCCTTTGAGACGACATCATATGAATTGTGGTTTGGTAAGAAACCTAAGTTGTCGTTTCTGGAAGTTTGGGGATGCGATGCTTATGTCAAGAAACTTCAACCTGAAAAGCTCGAACCCAAATCTAAAAAATGCGTCTTCATAGGATACCCTAAAGAAAGTATTGGGTATACCTTCTACCTCAGATCCAAAGGCAAGATCTTTGTTGCCAAGAATGGATCCTTTCTAGAGAAAGAGTTTCTCTCGAAAGAAGTAAGTGGGAGGAAAGTAGAACTTGATGAAGTATTGCCTCTTGAACCGGAGAGTGGTAGAGCTCAAGAAAATGTTCCTGAGGTGCCTGCACCGACTAGAGAGGGAGTTAATGATGATGATCATGAAACTTCAGATCATGTCGCTACTGAACTTTGTAGGTCCACAAGGACACGTTCCGCACGAGAGTGGTACGGCAACCCTGTCCTGGAAATCATGTTGTTGGACAATGGTGAACCTTCGAACTATGAAGAAGCCATGGCGGGCCCAAATTCCGACAAATGGCTAGAAGCCATGAAATCCGAGATAGGATCCATGTATGAAAACAAAGTATGGACTTTGACTGACTTGCCCGTTGATCGACGAGCCATAGAAAATAAATGGATATTTAAGAAGAAGACAGACGTGGATGGTAATGTGACCATCTATAAGGCTCGGCTTGTAGCTAAGGGTTATCGACAAGTTCAAGGGGTTGACTACGATGAGCTTTCTCACCCGTAGCGAAGCTGAAGTCCGTCCGAATCATGTTAGCAATTGCCGCATTCTATGATTATGAGATATGGCAAATGGACATCAAAACGGCATTCCTTAATGGTTTCCTTAAGGAAGAATTGTATATGATGCAACCGGAAGGTTTTGTCGATCCAAAGAATGCTGACAAGGTGTGCAAGCTCCAACGCTCAATCTATGGGCTGGTGCAAGCCTCTCGGAGTTGGAACATTTGATTTGATGAGATGATCAAAGCGTTTGGGTTTACGCGGACTTATGGAGAAGCATGTGTTTACAAGAAAGTGAGTGGGAGCTCTGTAGCATTTCTCATATTATATGTGGATGACATACTATTGATGGGAAATGATATAGAATTCTTGGAAAGCATAAAGGCCTACTTGAACAAGTGTTTTCAATGAAGGACCTTGGAGAATCTGCTTATATATTAGGCATCAAGATCTATAGAGATAGATTGAGACACCTCATTGGTCTTTCACAAAGTACGTACCTTGACAAGATATTGAAGAAGTTCAATATGGATCAGTCCAAGAAGGGGTTCTTGCCTGTATTGCAAGGTATGAGATTGAGCATGGCTCAATGCCCGACCACGGCAGAAGATAGAGAAAAGATGAATGCCGTCCCCTATGCCTCGGCCATAGGGTCTATTATGTATGCCATGCTGTGTACTAGACCTGATGTAAACCTTGTCGTGAGTTCAGTAGGAAGATACCAAAGTAATCCCGGCATGGAACACTGGACAGCAGTCAAGAACATCCTGAAGTACCTGAAAAGGACAAAGGATATGTTTCTCGTTTATGGAGGTGACGAAGAGCTCGTCG
Source organism: Triticum urartu (assembly GCF_003073215.2). Classification (NCBI taxonomy): domain Eukaryota; kingdom Viridiplantae; phylum Streptophyta; class Magnoliopsida; order Poales; family Poaceae; genus Triticum; species Triticum urartu. Next base: position 1,396,333 of record NC_053024.1, on the reverse strand, counting down.
TAAAGGGTTACGTCGATGCTAGTTTCGACACAGATCTAGATGACTCTAAGTCACAAACCTGATACGTGTATATTTTGAATGGTGGGGCAGTCAGCTGGTGCAGTTGCAAGCAAAGCGTCGTGGCGGGATCTACATGGGAAGCGGAGTACATGGCAGCCTCGGAGGCAGCACAAGAAGCAATCTGGGTGAAGGAGTTCATTACCGACCTAGGAGTTATTCCCAATGCGTCGGGCCCGATGACTCTCTTCTGTGACAACACTGGAGCTATTGCCCTTGCCAAGGAGCCCAGGTTTCACAGGAAGACCAGGCATATCAAGTGTCGCTTCAACTCCATTCGTGAAAATGTTCAAAATGGAGACATAGATATTTTTAAAGTGCATACGGACCTGAATGTCGCAGATCCGTTGACTAAACCTCTTCCTCGAGCAAAACATGATCAACACCAGAACTCTATGGGTCTTCGATTCATCACAATGTAACTAGATTATTGACTCTAGTGCAAGTGGGAGACTGTTGGAAATATGACCTAGAGGCAATAATAAAATGGTTATTATTATATTTCCTTGTTCATGATAATTGTCTATTGTTTATGCTATAATTGTGTTATCCAGAAATCGTAATACATGTGTGAATACATAGACCACAACATGTCCCTAGTGAGCCTCTAGTTGACTAGCTCGTTGATCAATAGATGGTTACGTTTTCCTGACCATGGACATTGGATGTCATTGATAACGGGATCACATCATTAGGAGAATGATGTGATGGACAAGACCCAATCCTAAGCATAGCGCAAGATCGTGTAGTTCGTCTGCTAAAGCTTTTCTAATGTCAAGTATCGTTTCCTTAGACCAAGAGATTGTGCAACTCCCGGATACTGTAGGAATACTTTGGGTGTGCCAAATGTCACAACGTAACTGGGTGACTATAAAGGTGCGCTACGGGTATCTCCGAAAGTGTCTGTTGGGTTGGCACGAATCGAGACTGGGATTTGTCACTCCGTATGACGGAGAGGTATCTCTAGGCCCACTCGGTAAAACATCATCGTAATGAGCTCATTGTGACTAAGGGTTGGTCACGGGATGATGTGTTACGGAACAAGTAAAGTGACTTGCCGGTAACGAGATTGAACGAGGTATTGGGATACCGACGATCGAATCTCGGGCAAGTAACGTACCGATTGACAAAGGGAATTGTATACGGGATTGCTTGAATCCTCGACATCGTGGTTCATCCGATGAGATCATCGTGGAACATGTGGGAGCCAACATGGGTATCCAGGTCCCGCTGTTGGTTATTGGCCGGAGAGTTGTCTCAGTCATGTCTGTATGGTTCCCGAACCCGTAGGGTCTACACACTTAAGGTTCGATGACGCTTGGGTTATTAGGAAGACTTGTATGTGATTACCGAATGTTGTTCGGAGTCCCGGATGAGATCCGGATGTCACGAGGAGTTCCGGAATGGTTCGGAGGTGAAGATTTATATATAGGAAGTTGTCATACGGTCACCGGAAAGGTTCGGGGGCATATCGGTATTGTACCGGGGCCACCGGAGGGGTTCTGGGGGTCCACCGGGAGGGGCCACCTGTCTCGAAGGGCCTCATGGGCCGTAGAGGAAAGGGAACCAGCCCCAAGTGGGCTGGGCACATCCCACCCCTTGGGCCCATGCGCCTAGGATTGGGGGGGAAACCCTAGAGGGGGCGCCCCCTTGCTTGGGGGCAAGCCCCTCCCCTTGCCCCCCCCTCTAGATCTCATCTAGAGGGGGGCGGCCCCCTTCCTCCTTCCCTTATAAATAGAGGGGCAAGGGGAGGGCTGCACACGACATCCAAGGTGCAGCCCCTCCCCTCCCCAACACCTCTCCTCCTCCGTTAAGAGCTTGGCGAAGCCCTGCCGGAGTATTGCTGCTCCACCACCACCACGTCGTCGTGCTGCTGTTGGAGCTCTCTTCCTCAACCTCTCCCTCCTCCTTGCTAGATCAAGGCGCGGGAGACGTCTCCGCTCCGTACGTGTGTTCAATGCGGAGGTGCCGTTCGTTCGGCGCTAGGATCATCGGTGATTTGGATCACGACGAGTACGACTCCATCAACCCCGTTCTCTTGAACGCTTCCGCTCGCGATCTACAAGGGTATGTAGATGCACTCCTCTCCCTCTCGTTCTAGATGACTCCATAGATTGATCTTGGTGATGCGTAGAAAATTTTAAATTTCTGCTACGATCCCCAACATCACCGCCCCCTACTACTCCCACCGCTGGCCAGGCCATCCCTCTACTCACCCACACCCCCTTTTATTCTGCGGCGACGGCGGCCTCACACCGCAGCGAACCAGTGAACCCTCGTACTCCTCTACGTGTGGGCATCCATTGCCGCGTCTTCCCCGGCTCCGCATCGTCCCCTTCCTAGGCCTCGTTGTCATCCACCGCCCTGGTGCTCTCGGCGCGGCGTGGTCAACGTGGTCAAGGAACGGCTTCCATCGGACGTGGACTGTACGTGTGGAGAGGATGACAGTTGGGTCCACGGATGCAGCAAGGAAGTGCCTCCTTATTACGTGCAAAATAATTATTCCTCCACCTGACAGCGGGGACCCACCGGACGGGCCACCGTATTTCGCGAAAAAAAACGTTTGCCCCTGACTGCTGGGGCCCACCAGTTACATCTTCGCACGCAAGGAAGTGCGTCCGGGCAAAAAAAAGATTCGTCCCCCTGACTACTGGGACCCACCAGCTACATCTTCGCAGGCAAGGAAGTGCCTGACAATCGGGACCTATCTGGTCAAAGCGTACGTACCGTTGTCATTCTGGTCGCGGACGTGTACGTACATATATACTGGTGGATGTAGAGGCGCGCACGTGTCGTAGTAGAGGCGCGTATGTGTCGTAGTAGAGGCGTGCACGTAACATGTACGCATACATACAGCGGCCAGGGTGCAAGAAAGAAAATACGGCCAGGTATGTGTACATACGGGCGGGGTCTCGAACGCCTACTCGCGCATACGTACGGCCAGGGCTCGTGTACATGGCTGGGTCGGAACGGAGAAACAGCATCATCGTCGTGCTCATGGGGAGGCAACGGAATGTGTCATGTTCATGGGGAGGCAACGGAATGCGTCGTGTTCATTGGGAGGCAACGGAACGCGTGGGAGCCAACCGGCTGGGTCGGAACGGAATGCGTGGTCGTGTTCATCGAGAGGGCTTGGACAGAACAGGCGATGGAAACGAGGCCTGGCGTACCGCACAACGGAGGAAACGGACCTCCTACGTTCGGAACGGGTCCTGTTGATCAGGAGGGGTGTGGCTTACCGCAAAACGGAGGAAACGGACCTCCTACGGTCGAAACGGGGTCCTGTTGATCGGGAGGGGTATGGCTGATACGTCTCCAATGTATCTATAAGTTTTTATTGCTCCATGCTATATTATCTACTATTTTGGACTATATTGGGCTTTATTTTTAACTTTTATATTACTTTTGGGACTAACATATTAACCGGAGGCCCAGCCCGGAATTGTTGTTTTTTGCCTATTTCAGTGTTTTGAAGAAATGGAATATCAAACGGAGTCCAAACGGAATGAAACATTCGGGAACATGATTTTCTCACCGAATATGATCCAGAGGACTTGGACCCCACATCAAGAAAGAAAGGAGGCGGCCACGAGGGTGGAGGGCGCCCCCCCTAGGGCGCGCCCCCTGCCTCGTGGGCCCCCCTTTGCTCCATCGACGTACTCCTTCCTCCTATATATACCTACGTACCCCCAAACGATCAGATACGGAGCCAAAAACCTAATTCCACTGCCACAACCTTCTGTACCCACGAGATCCCATCTTGGGGCCTGTTCCGGAGCTCCGCCGGAGAGGGAAATCACCACGGAGGGCTTCTACATCATCATAGCCTCTCCGATGAAGTGTGAGTAGTTTACTTCAGACCTTCGGGTCCATAGTTAGTAGCTAGATGGCTTCTTCTCTCTTTTTGGATCTCAATACAATGTTCTTCCCCTCCCTCGTGGAGATCTATTCGATGTAATCTTCTTTTTGCGGTGTGTTTGTTGAGACCGATGAATTGTGGGTTTATGATCAAGTCTATGTATGAACAATATTTGAATCTTCTCTGAATTCTTTTATGTATGATTGGTTATCTTTGGAAGTCTCTTCGAATTATCAGTTTGGTTTGGCCTACTAGATTGATTCTTCTTGCAATGGGAGAAGTGCTTAGCTTTGGGTTCAATCTTGCGGTGTCCTTTCCCAGTGACAGCAGGGGCAGCAAGGCACGTATTGTATTGTTGCCATCGAGGATAACAAGATGGGATTTTTATCATATTGCATGAAACTATCCCTCTACATCTTGTCATCTTGCCTAAGGCGTTACTCTGTTTTTAACTTAATACTCTAGATGCAGTGGCGTACCGCAAAACGGACGAAACGGACTTGTGTTGGAGCGCTACGGTCGAAACGGGGGTCCTGTTCATCGGGAGGGGTGTGGCGTACCGCAAAACGGGACTCCACGGGATACTGTTCATCTCCACCGTCGACCTCCTCCAGCCTCCACGGGCTCCTGTTCATCCAGCCTCCACCGCGCGCTACTCCACCGGCTACTGTTCAACCACCCCTCCACCGTCTACTGTTCATCCAGCCCTCCACACCACGGGGTCCTGTTCAACCACCCCTCCATGGGCACCCCTCCACCGTCTACTGTTCATCCAGCCCTCCACCACACCACGGGGTCATGTTCATCCAGAGGCAACACCACTGCTCACTGTTCATCCAACCCCCTCCCCCCCCCAACGCAACGCTCACTGTTCATCCCAGAGGCAGCATCGATCGGCTTCAGGTAGCAGCAGTAGCGAAGGAATGCTCGATGGGGTTCAGTTAACAGCCATCGATCGATCGCTCGGGTTCAGTAACGCGTAGCCTGTAGTGCAATCGCTCGGGTTCAGTTAGAGCCCAACGCCTCGCTCGGGTTCAGTTAGAGCCAACACCTCGCACACACGCGCGTACGTGTACGAGAGAAACGCGCATCGCTCGGCCCCGACCTCCCACCGTAACCGGGAACTCCCCAAAATTTTCCTCGCCCTCGCTTCTACCACGGTTTTTTCCGTCATGGACGGCCCAAAGAATGTCATGGAGCTGCGTCTCCGGCCGCCCAGGACGAAAAGCCCATTTTCTGTCATGTTTTTTTGTCATAGAAGTAGGAGCCCACCACATCTATGATGATACCGGGTTTTGTCACAATTATCATCATAGAAGTGTCATATGTATGACAGAAAAAAATTCATTCGGCCCAAAATGTCACGGATGTGTCTTTTTTTCGTAGAGAAGTGTCATGCCTCTAACACTTTATCAAAGTTTAATTTAGGAGAATGCATCCCGACAGGAATAACTTTGTAGATGTCTAACAAGTCTACGAAAAAACCAATAGGAGCAGCCGAAGACGTGCTCTTAAGATTGGACGAACATGTTATTCCTACTGATTTCATTATACTTGACATGCCTTAACACGAAAAATTATCTATTATTCTCTGGAGACCATTTTTTAATACCGCAGGTGCAGCTTTGGTTGTGCTGGAGGGAAGGTAACTTTCAGAATATAAGACGAAGAGATTGTGCAATACTTCCGGAAGAAACCTAAGAGAAAGAAAAATATATTCCACCTCCAAAGTGAATAGGTGTGGTAAGTAATGAAAAACTTAGGCAATGACCAGAGGCCTAAGACTATAAGGAAAGGTAAAAAGTTGAGCTTGATGGGCTACCTATGCTCGTAAATGAGTCTCAAAAAATGATTTGATCAAAGATTAATTGCTCATTTGTGGGAAATGGTTTGGCTATTTCACAATATGTTGATGAAGCAATTTTTATTCTAGAGGATGAACTCGAATATATGACAAACCTCTTATTTCCTCTAAAATAACTATGACCCTTGCATGGGTGACTCCATTCTGCTGTGGACGAACGTACCAGCTCCGGTATATAAAATGGAAGAGGGGGGTTGAACTTTATGAGGTTCAATCATATGGGAGAGGACCGCGGACAATATGAGATAACAGTGATATACCAAACTTAATGCATCGTTCCTGTTTAATAGCCTTAATTGTGGAGACGACCATGCTGTGGTAATGTCGAAATAGGCCATTGTGTGGAATATAATCCCGTGAGAATGATTTCCATAACCCTAGGGTGATCTGGATAAGATAATCAAATACTAAACTCATGATGCAAGGAAACTGGAATTACCATCGCACTGGCACACTTGAGGTATACCATTATCTGAATTTTCCCCATGCCTAACCTCTCTATTATAGCAAAACACTTCTAGTTTTAGTCTTTTTGTTTTATGCTCTTTACTTCCAAGTCATTATTATTCCCGCTGCTACAGTCTCATCATATTTACTACTCTGGTTTATTTGAATCAAAGAACACTAATAGCTTATGCAGAATCACAAGAAGTTACTTTATGAACTATGACAACTTATGTGTGACAGAAACACTACCCATAAATACTCTCTCCACTCTTCGTCCGGACGATAACTATTTGGGATACTTACATGAAGGTGCTGCAAAACCCAATGTGCATGTGTCTCCATCAGGGGCTAGCTATTCAGATATAGAAGATTACCTTCAAAGAAATTCAGTGAACTATCAAGAAACTTCAAGATCCAGTCAAACTTGGAGTAATTGCAAATTTATCGCTCCAGGACCAATACTTGAACATTGCCACTAGGCCCTTGAAGATGGAGTCAAACAAAGTTATTTTGAATATGAAAGTTAATCCCACATCTTAAAAAATGTAGCTCTTGGAATCACTCAATTATGAGTCTGTATGCACCCTGTGAGTCCAATTCAATATTTACAAAAGCTATCACTTTTAGGATCCCGAAACTAGGGGTGACATGATGGACTCTAACTCTTTCCAAAATTGATGGATCTTAATGGGATTTAATCCTATGGACTCGTGAGCATATATGGAAGGTTTTGGCAGGGGCAGACCCACGTTGGGCTGAGTGGGGGGCCAGCCCCCCAGTCAATTTCTGTTTTTACTGCTTAGAAGCCCAGTATTTAACTAGTTGGGCCCCCGGTTAGCCAAATATCCCCCCAGTCACTTGGGCCCCCGCTGAATTCTTGGGCTGGGGTCCACCCCTGGGTTTTGGAGGACTCTAAACATGTGCAAAGGCCCTTGTATTAAAGAACTAGGGGTTGAATGGCAGAGATTAGATGTATCCACGAATATATGGATGGAAAACCCTACTTTCCTGAGGAGGTACCCTTTGGTGCAAAAATTGTGCCCATAGCCGCCATCTACAAAGGAGAAAACACATCTCCAACCAAGAGAAAAGCCCTAGGAAGAAGAACAAGAAGGGGGTCGCCTTCCCCCTCCCTTCCGGCGACCGCCTGGAGGCTGCCCAGAAGATTCCACCCCTCCCTTCCAAAATATAAAAATGTTAGGAGATTCATATAATGTTCAAATAAATATATTCGAGATTTCATGAAATGTTTGTGAATTTTAAAATATCAAATATATGAAAAATGCTCATGAGTTCTCACTAATTTGAAAAATATTCATGAATTTCAAATAATTTTTGTGAGATCAATTTTTTTCCAAGAGTTTAAAATTGAAAAACCCTAGAAAAATTGAAATGAAATGCCCATTGCCGCAAGCAGATTGTTCACATTTAATTACTACCTAGTGACTCATCCGCCATCTCAAGTCGCTATATCTTGCCCAAAGCAAGCTGGAACGGATCTCTTGCTGAAGGCTCCACAGTACTCGTGCCGCCCCCCTCACGCACAGTAAACAAAGTATTAAGGCCATGTTACTTAACTCCAGACGGACGTTTCTCAAAGAAAAAACTCCAGACGGGTCGACGTTTCTACAGTTTCTTCTCCATTTTTTCCAATTTTCTTTTTCTTTTTATGTTTTGTTTTATTTTTTAAGTTTTTTTCTCCATTTGTCATTCTTTTTTTTGCATTTTGTTTCTTTTTTCTTTCATTTACTTTTTATTTTATATATTTTTTGTATATTTTTCGGTTTTCTATATTCTTTTGGTTATTATTTGACATTTTTTATCTGTCAACAACATTTTTCTAATACATGTCTAACATTTTTCCAATCCAAATTAAACACTTTTGTAATGCATAGTCAACATTTTTTCTATAAACATTTTTAACATTTTAATGCTTGACTAACAATTTTCAAATACTTGTTCAATATTATTTTCAAATGCTTGATTAACATTTTTATATACATGACAAAAAAAACCATCATTTTCTTAATATATGGTCAACATTTTTTCCATACACATTTAACATTTCTCAAATGATTGATTAACGTTTTTCAAATACTTCTTCAACCTTTTTTTTCAAAATGCTTGATAAAAAATATTGTATACATGATCAGAAAATTTCTCAATTTTTTAATACATGGTCAACATTTTTTATACACATTTAATGTTTTTCAAATGCTTGACCAACTTTTTCAAATACTTGTTCAACATTTTTTCAAATAATTTATTAAAATTCATCATGTTTTTAGTAAGTGATCAACATTTTTTATATACACGTTCAATATTTTCCAAAATACTTGTTCAACATTTTTAATACTTGTTAAATATTTTTTAAATACATGTTCAACATTTTTCAAATAATCATTCAATATTTTTTGAATACTTTTTCAACATTTTTTAAGTGCTTGATTAACAATTTTATATACATGATCAAGAAATTTCATCATTATTTTAATACATGATCAACATTTTTTGTATACACATTCAACATTTTTCAAAGCATGATTAACATTTTCTAAAATATTATGCGAAGTAAGGTTTTGTAATATATATGTTTAGAATATTAGAAGTGTAAATAAAACTAAAAATGGAATCAAAAACCTAAAAAACATGAAAAAAAAACAGAAAAGAAAAGGACGCAGTGTACCTACCGTGAACTGGAGCGGGCCATATCCTCGTGCGCTTAAGCGAGTCAGAAGACTCGACTCTCTGAATACTCGCTAAACATGATGGGTCGTGGCCCATGTAGTGCTTTATGCTATTCCCACATTTTGGAGGTTTTTATTTGTGTTCACTTTCACCTCAAAAACAAAATTTGTGTTCAATTTTTTCAGCCTAAAGATGAATTAAGAATAACGATCAAGCATTTTAAACTTGTTCATGAACTAAAAGTTTGCGGATTGTTTTTCTAATCTTTAATTTAATTTTTTAGAGAACGTTCATTGATTTTTAATAATGTTTATGTATTTTAAAAATGTTCACAGATTTAGAATATTTCACGATTTAAAATTTTTCAAAGTCCAATTGGAGGACTGCCTCGTGATTTCATAAACTTTTCAGTCCAGCCTCGTAATAAGTATCATACTGCACGACTGATATATAGTAGTATGTTTCTTGTGGGGGGGGGAGGGGGTATCGCATTTTAATGTTCCAATAAAATCTGAAAACTAATCCACATTGTCATATGGGTTTCCATGATAAAATGAATCAACACGCGAGCTACACACAAATGACAAATTGCCAATGCATTGAATGTGCATGTATTGTTAAGTAAAAACATCAACGATTTTCACATTTTGTGTAGCTTGCATTTCAATGCATTTTCGTCATGAAAATTTATTAATCTATTTTGTGTTCAGTTTCACCTGCATCCAGATTACATAAAATAACTAAATTAATCTCTCAGCAAGCAATACGCTGCACCTTGGTAGATGGAGGTTGTGGATTGATTATATACATACCTGCAGGTGCACATTAGGCACCCAATTTAATTATTTTATGTAATTTGATCACGGTGTTGTGTTTCCTGTGGCCTCATCATATGCTCAGATCCAAAGTTTGGAACATTCAAACATGTGACACACTTCAAAATCCTCATCCGCGCATGTCTCCATTTGCCCACTAGACTAGAAGGGCAACCAGGGCCGGAGCAATCAGATTAAAAGTTTCAAATAGGGCACACACCGATATAAGGTTGGAAAATAGAGGGGTACTGGTACGTCTCCAATGTACTATAAATTTTAATTATTCCATTCAATTATATTATCAATCTTGGATGTTTTATATCCATTTATATGCTATTTTATATCATTTTCTGTGACTAACCAATTAACCCAGTCCCCAGTGCCAGTTCCTATTCTTTTTTGCTTATTATTTTTGGTTTTTCAGAAAATCAATATCAAACGAAGTCTAAACGAAAGACAATCTTTGGATTAAATTTTTCTGGACCAGAATGGACCCTAGAAGCTTCAGGAGGTGACCAGACGAGATACGAGAGAGCCACAAGTTTAGGGGGCGCGGCTAGGTAGGCGTGCCCCCTGAGCTTGTGGGCCCCACGTAGCTCCTTTTGACCTAGTTTCATGCCTATAAATTTCCAAATATTTCCAAACCAACATAGAGCCACCCGAAACACTTTTTCCGCCGCTGCAAACTTCTTTTCTTCCGTGATCCCATCTAGAGGCCTTTTTCGGTACTTTGCCGAGGGGGAATCAATCACGGAGGGTGATACGTCTCTAACGTATCTATAATTTTTTATGGTTCCATGTTATTATATTATCTGTGTTGGATGTTTTATATATATTAATATACTATTTTATATCATTTTTTGGGACTAACCTATTAACCTAGTACCCAGTGCTAGTTCATATTTTTTCTTTGTTTTTGACTTTTTCAGAAAGGAATATCAAACGGAATAAAACTTTCGCAATGATTTTTCTTGGACCAGAAAGCACCTGGAGGACTTGGAGATGAAGTCAGAGGAGTCCCGAGGCGACGACAAGCCTCAGGGGCGCGCCCTGGGGGCTGGCTTGTGGGTCCCATGGGAGTCCTCTAACCCTAATTCTTGGCCTATAAATTGTCAAATATTCGCAAACCAACAGAAGCGTCCACCAAAACACTTCTCGGACCGGAGGGGGGTTCGACCATGGAGGACTTCTACATCAACATTATTGCCCTTTCGATCAAGCGTGAGTAGTTTACCACATACCTACAGGTCCATAGTTAGTAGCTAGACGACTTCTTCTTTCTTTTTAATCTTCAATACAATGTTCTCATCGATGTTGTTGAAGTTGTATCCGATGTAATATTCTTTTGCAATGTGTTTGTCGAGATCCGATGAATTATGAATTTATGATCAGATTATCTATGAATATTATTTGAGCCTTTTTTTAAACTCTTTTATGCATGATTAAATATCTTTGTATTTCTCCTCAAATTGTCGGCAACTAGATTGGTTTTTGTTGTAATGGGAGAGGTGCTTATATTAGTTTTGGGTTTAATTTTACGTTGTGTATATCCCGGTGACAGGAAGGAAGGGACAAAGAAGAACGCAGCGGAGCACAAAACAAACAAACAAAGCGGAGTCCACTCGTCCCTCCCTCCCGATCCCCACCCCCACCCCCCACCCCTAACCCAGCAGGAGGCAGGCCAGCAGGCAGCAGCAGCATGGACTCCGGCGGCGGCGACTCGTCCGGCAGCGCGGGCGCGGCTGCTGCGGCGGCCAAGTGGCGGAGGGAGGCGACGCGGGCGTTCCAGTACTACCTGGACCGATCGACGCCGCACGCGACGGGGCGGTGGGTGGGCACGCTGGTGGTGGCCGGCGTGTACGCGCTCAGGGTCTTGTCCATCCACGGCTTCTACATCGTCAGCTACGGGCTCGGAATCTACCTCCTCAACCTCCTCATCGGCTTCCTCTCCCCCATGGTGGACCCGGAGCTCGACCCCTCCGCCGCCGCCGCCGGGCCCGCCCTCCCCCCCCGCGGATCCGACGAGTTCAAGCCCTTCATCAGGAGGCTCCCAGAGTTCAAGTTCTGGTATGTACTCTTCTGCGATCCCCCCAGATCCATCTACTCCTCCCTCATCATCACCCAGATCCAGATCCAGATCCAGATCTACTCGTCTCATCTATCTTCTGGGAGCCCTGCTTGCATCCTCCAGTCCAGATCGCAAATCTCTCCCTGCCAATTATTTATTTATTTATTTATTAGTCAACTAATGATATCTCAAATCTTGCTTGTGAATGAATGAATGAATGAAGAATACAAATCATGCATTATTTATTTGGGCTTGAGTTTGTAGTGTTTGTTTGTAGCAACTTACAGTGATTCTTTGAGCTCTTCATTCACGCATTGTTGTTCTATTCTATCACCATGGAATTTGAGCACGTCTATTGTCATCCCATAGATAGAACCACCATTAGCTTATATAGAGAGACTTTTATTATAGCAAACATATATATTCTTCAGGTATGCATGATACATCCATGATGATATTTGTTTGCCCGTGCTTCAGGTATGCAATCACAAAGGCATTTCTTATAGCTTTTGTCATGACTTTCTTCTCCGTGTTCGACGTCCCTGTCTTCTGGCCTATACTGCTCTGCTACTGGATTGTACTCTTTGTGCTCACGATGAAGCGCCAGATTCTGCACATGGTCAAGTACAAATATGTGCCCTTCAACATCGGCAAGCAGGTTTGTCTGCTGCTCTCTCTGTTTTTCTTGTCCACTGCTTGATGATATCAATTCCTCGTAGTTGGTATCATGGGTCTTTAGGCATAGCATATCATTCCATCTCGTCCTTTATCCTTTTTTGCCGTTTCATTCATTCATCATATAATGTCTGTTCCGGTTGCGTTGCCAGAAATACGGCGGGAAGAAGGGTGGCGCGAGCAGCAGCTCGTCGAAAGACTGATCCCCGGTGTGCAAGGGAACAATGGAAGGGCGGGCGGGCGGGCGGGCGCAAGATACAATCCAACAACAAGGCTTATTCCATGTGCCAACAAGTGTAATACTTCATTCATGATATCTAGAGAGAGCTAGGAGGGACATTCGCTGCTTATGTTTCCGACATGGGTTCACGGTTTAATTCGATATATATTCGTCTTACTTGTGTATAGCGTGGTCCATTCTTTGTTGTTGGGGAGACTGTCTCGGCTCCGGTTGCTCCAAATGTTGTTGCAGCAAAAATAAGTAGGTGGTGCCGTGAAATCCTAGATCCAACTCTGCTGTTGATATATTGCCATTTACTCAGGCGCCTGAATGTTGCTGGAAAATGTAGCATCTTTGATTAGCTGAACTGAAGGTCTCTTCTGGTTTGTGAATCCATCATACACTACATGATTGTATGACACAGGCCAGTTTACTAACCATATGGACCTTCGTAGTTGACACGAGAGCTATAACAATATTGTTTGCCGGCTCATGTGCGTTCCTGTTGGTTTTCTGGCAGTGGTTTTGGAAAGCGTCTAGGTTTTAGAAGCTTCCGCGCGGTTTTCTTCTTTTTTTCTGTACCGGTTTACATTGGTTCTTTTGGTTTTTCTTTATGTTTGTAATCAACTTTTTATGTTTCAAATACATGCAATTTTTTTTTCAAATATACGTTGGATGATGAACATTTGTGGTATGCAAGCTCAACATTTTTCAAATACAAGTTAAACATATTTTCTGAAATACACATTGAAAACATGATGGACATTGTTTTTAAACATGCAAAACACTTGTTAAGTGTTTAAATTTTTAAATGTCATTAACAATTGTTTGAATGGTACAAAACATTTTATTAAATTAAACGAACACTTTTAATTGTAAAACATTTAAAAACTATCACGAACATATTTTGAAACACATGAATATTTTTTGAGATGTCACAAACTTTTCTTGGAATTGTACAAATCATTTTTTTACATTCTATAAATATTTTTCTAAAAATGTCAGGAACATATTTTTGAAAGTTGTGATCATTTCTTTGGATGTTACATACATTTTTTAATGGTGCAAAACATTTCTTCTCTTAATTACGCTAGTTTTTTTAATAATGTATAAACTTTTTTAGAAAAATGTCAAGAACATTTTTGAGACGCGTGAATTGTTTTCTCTAAATTGTCACATACATTTTTTATATGTCCGGATATTTTTTGAATGGCATGAACATTTTTTAAATGTAGAATGAATGATTTTTAAAATATAAGTAAATTAAAATTTGGATATTTACAATATTTCGAAAATATAAACAAAAGTAAAATAAAACTAATCGTACGGACGCTCGTAGTTGATGCGAGAGCTATAACTCGCTATTTGCCCGACGGTAGCTCGTGTCGTATGGAGCTAGTGGGCCAGACCATGTGTGTTCTTGTTGTTTTCTCTCTAATTTTTTTCTCAAGAAGACGGAATATATAGGCTTGAGATTAGGTCAGACGAAAGCTCGTGGAACCCACAAGCTCACAGGGCGCGCCGTGGGGGTGGGCACGCTACCCAGACTTGTGGCCTGCTGGTGGCCCTTCTCCGGCAGTTCTTTTCTTCAGTATTTTTAATTTATTCCATAAAATAATTTCTGTAAAGTTTCGTCCGATTCCGAGAACTTTCATTTCTGCAGAAAAATAGCACCAAGATTATTCTGCTGAAAACAACGTCAAGCCAGGTTAGTTTCATTCAAATCATGACATTAGAGTTTAAAATAAGAACAAGAGTGTTTGGATAAGTAGATATGTTGGAGACGTATCAGTTCCCATGCCCAAGATGCAAGGCGGGGTCTTTAGTGACGTTTGTTGGAGCATGGTGGCACGTATTATTGCTTCGATTTCCATAGACAACATTTGCATCCTCGACAAGAACAACTTCGTGAAATGTGAAGTTGTCGAACACTCAGCACCACCTGAGATGATGGGTGAACATATTCATTCTCAACTGGACGCTATCCAGCCTAATCCCAAACATCCAGGGTATTTCTTGGGATATAATGAAGAACACACCTGGACTCAGAAGCCATGCTTCTGGGATCTCCACTGCATCCACCAACTCAAGCTTCCACATAACATTGATGTAATGCAAACCGAAAAGAATACCACGGAGGCCATTTTTAGCACATTGCTCAACATTCCCGAGAAGACAAAGGATAATACTAAGGCTAGAGTTGATGCAATGAAGCTATGTGATAGGCCTAAACAAAACTTGTGGCAACCCGAGGACAGAAACAATTGGAGGATGCCAAGGGCCAGGTTTGTTCTTACAAGGGAACAAAAGAAGGAGATATTCATGTGATTCCATGTAGCTGACTAGGATCCATGTACCGTAGGATCCCCCTGTACTTATATAAACTGAGGGGCCTAGCTCTTATACAACATAATAAATCCCTTGTTAGATACTTGTACTTAGTACTCACTCCAACGCAATGAACACAAGCAGGACGCCCGGTATTATCTCCCCGGAGAGCCTAAACCTAGGTAAATTCTTGTGCCCTTGTTACCATCGCTCCTAGATGCATAGCTTAGGATCCCCTACCTCAAGATTTGCCAGTTTTGATTCCGTCCGAATGACAGCACGGCGGGGCCAAGTTGCCTGACCCTTTGCTTTGCTTGGCGGGCAAGCTCCGCAATTGGGAGCTATTTTTGTCCAGATTTGAGTAGGCGAAAATACTTTCAATAAATTTTACTTGCAATTTTTTTCAGTTATTATTTTTCTGAAGATATAAAATTATTACCTGTCACATTATCTTTTATCATGCATAACTAGGAAATCTAGCAAGGTTGACAGCTTTATTTGTGTTGATGGGGACATAATTGAAATTTTATCTGTGTTGCAAAACTTATCATTGGTGTAAGATGCGTCTACCTCCAAGGATCCATACCGTGGTTCTCACCGAGGATGACTTGGTACTTTCTACGAACCTTGCAATTCGGGCTCACTACCGTGCCTTTGTTATATCACCTGGAACCGTTAGGGAGAGTGAGAGTATGTAATGTGAACGGAAGCTTTAAGTACATAGTATGTTGGTTTCCTTCTTGTAGCCATCTTGAATACATGTATGTTTGTAACCTAAGTGACATTGTATTTTATGTGTTCATGTGTTTATTAACAATCTTAGTTTTGATGCCATATGAAGATTCATACATATTCACCTATCCATGTGCAAACTTATTTGATCTAGCATGCTAAAATTCGAGGGGTCATTAATGCTCTGTTCATTTTAAGTTCTAGGGAGCATGCCAAATTTAGTTTATTTAGCTTTGCAGTCTTTCTTTACCTCATATTAATTTAGCTTCCCCGTTTTCCAGTGGGCCTTACAACTAACTATTTATGGTGTCTAGGGTGCAAGAACGCCATAAGAACCTCACAAAGTAAGGACACCCAAGGACACAACATCATTACTACATTCTTGAGCTTCTCTTTCGTAATTAAACTACATTCTCCTGTTCTACGATGGAACCTGCGAGGAAGACCATTGTGGGTGCTTTCCTTCTTATCTTGCTTATGGCCTCTTCTAGTAAGTATAATTATATACAACATCGGCATTTTTGCTATAGTGTTGTGTTAGTACTTGTGCTGACACATTGGCATTGTTATCCACATTGATGGTACTTGTGCTAACATTGTGTCATTTATCCATAGGCGAGGTTTCATGTACTGAGAATAATTGTTACAAGGAGATTTGGGAAAGTTGCATGGGTAGGGAGAATGATGATTGCCGACATGCATGCATCAAGGAGGGATGGGATGACGGCCAATGCCGCAACCGCGAGAAAGACAAAAATATTCTAGGATTTCTAACGACTGCCAAATGCGAGTGCTACCCCCCAACATGCGATCATTAAAAGATGGCATAATCGTTTACAGTGCATTGATTGTAACATGCGACTCTCCATCCAAGTTACTACTATTTCGTAGATGATTGGGCAGCAACATGCTCTAGTACCAATCTGGGTGATTGTCTAAAACTTTGTATTCAAGATTGGGATGTTATGGGAAATACATGGATAATTTTTCACATATCGGTAGATTTAATGGAATATTTGAAGTGCTTATTAGCAATGAAATATATTTTTGACACTCTGCTAGCACGCATCATCTTGTTATTTGATAATGTCTTAATTTACTAGGCCTAGTTACCAGTACGTACAAATCACCGAGTGTCCACAAGATGGTGCTCAAAAACTAACCGAGGCACAAGACAAAGATTGCGACGAGGCGACTGCAGTGTAAAAGTTGAATAGTGCCAGGTGAGGTCTATGGTTTTAATGGTCCTCTTAAGGTTCGATTGGGGTGTAAGGGAAGAAGAAGAAGAAGAAGAAGAAGAAGAAGAAGAAGAAGAAGAAGAAGAAGAAGAAGAAGAAGAAGAAAGGGGTTAGGGCTTGAAGTTGAGCTCTTAAGCTCAACTTTATGCTTAAGTTAATAGTCATGGGGAAAAACTTGTGAGCAAAGGCAAAAAGTATCAAGGTAAGTGCATCTGCAGCAATAACAGAATCAGTGGCAGATGAAACAAAAAAACATTAGAATTTAAGGGGAAGAACCTGTTGGCTCTGCTTTCCTCTTTACTCTTTGCGAGCGGAACTTTAATACGAACCCCTAGCTCTTTCGAAGAAGAAAGATCGAGATTGTGGCTGTAGTGGAAACAGATGTGTGTAGAAGCTATCTTAAGTGGGCCAACTATAGAAGCGGCCCACATAAGGCCGCTGTAGACGCCGCTTCTCCTAATCGGCGCTACTAGTGATACTTTGCCTCCATCTCATAGTAGGTGAGAGCTAGATGGGCCGGCCCAATATGGGTCCCCGCGGAGCGATTATCAAGGAATCTTCCAAGACTGGTTTCGCATGTGTTTTTTTTCATTTTTGTGGTGTTTTGAAGCGATTTTTTTGGTTTTCTATGTTCCTTTCCTTGGTTTATTCGGGTTTTTTTTGCCTCTTTCTTTTTATTTTTCCTTTTTTTCATTTTCTTCCATTTTTGTTTTGTTCATGTGTTGGTTTCCTGTATTTCTTTACCAGTTTTCCCTTTTTTACTTTATATCCTTTTTTGCATGGTAATACGTGTCTCATTTCTATCATTAGGATCATAGCACATGCCACGTATAAACTGACCTGACAAAACTGGACAGCAAAACGCTAGCCTTTGCACAAAGCAACAACAGCCAAGAAGTAAAATTACAATCAAGACCGAAGAAACCTCTGAACTTGACACCAACGCTCGTCACATGCCTTTGGGACCACGATAGCAGCCACCAAAGCAAAAGAAATGGCAGATCACCTTCACACCCGAGCTCGAAGCGGCTCCATCGCCGATATGCAACTTTGCGGACCTCCAGGTTGGCTCACCAAAAGCGAAACCATTATCGTTGAACGAATCAGACCGGGGCAACACCCCGGACATGCCATCAAACTTCAAATCTGGCAACCCCACACGACTAAGACGCCGGGGGAGAAAACCACACCTGCCATCCACGAACCACGAACCCAACACACGATGCACCATCTTCCAGATGCCGCCGATATGCAGACCACAATCTGCATCTGCTCCTAGACTTTCTCCCAATCTCCATGCTGCCATGGAGCAAACACGGTCGCAACTGCGGAGCCCGAGGACACAGGTCAACCATGAGGATGTCGCCGCCGCGACGCCATCCTTACTTGAACAAACTGATTTTCAAATCCATCCCCAACCACAGGACCGGTCGCCTCGTCTGAGTAGGATCTGAAGAAATTTTATTCAACGCCGCCCTCGCCGTCGCCGAAGCGAAGACAATGAACAGCCAAAAAATCTAAACTGCGAGAGTAAAAAAACGATCCATGCACGTAAAAATACATTGTTTGTACGTTTATGTATACATGCGTAAAAAAATTCAATACACATTCAACATTCTTCAAATACATGACATTTTTGGAACATTTTCTTTGAATAAACATTTAGTATGTTGTTTTTGAAACATTCAACATTCTTCAAACTTCAAATACATGACAATTTTTGGAACATTCTTCGATATACATGTTTGGAACATTTCCTTTGAATAACATTTTTCCAATGCATGTTGAACATTTGTTTTGAATGTTGCAAAAATAATTCTTAATATTATGCAAACATTTGTCTTCCAGTCTATTAACATTTTTTAAATGTGACAAACAATTTGTTTTTGAAATGTGTGGGTTTTTTAAGTCAACTTTTTTTTGAATTTTTCAACTTTTTTTATAGTACATGACCATGTTTTTAGGTTGTATAAAATTTGTTTTGTAAAAGGTGTCACTACTATTTTTTGGAACATTTGAACGTTTTTTAATGTCACGTGCATGTTTTAAACGCTATGAAATATTTTTTGTAAAATTACGCAAACATTTTCAAATTGTTCAATTTTTTTCTTTGAATGTCACAGTCATTTTTGGGAATATGTGAATATTTTCTAAATGTCACAAACATTTTTTTGAATGGTACAAACATTTTATAAAAGTTGACCGAATATTCTGTTTTTACATTTTATAAACATTTTCTAGAAATTCCATAGTTTGTTTGAGAGCGTGAACATTTTTAAATGTCGCAAACATTTTTGAATGCATTTTGTTTTAGCTTTAAAATTTGAATATCATTTTTCCAATTTTGGAAATGTAAATAAAAGCAGTAAAAAGGAAAAGAAAAGGGGAGAAGAACCCGATAGTCCTCCGTGTTGGACGGCCCATTTAAGAAAGTGCTTGAGGAGAGGGGGTCTTCTGTCTCGCACTAAAAAACGTTACCCATAAATTCGAAACCATACCTAGAAGAGAAAAGTTATACCAAGTAATTGCTATCTAAGTCCAGGTTCATCTGCTAATGATGAACAGTGAATTGAAAAAAGAAAAGTGAAAAAAAATCAACATCCAACATGCATGCAAATTTTCATGGCGTTTAGATATCCGACAAGGTTGCGGGAAGACCAAAATCAGGTCCAAATAGTGCATTTTTACAAAGATTTTTTTCAGAGCCAAATGTATTTCCATGATCTTCTCGAATATCCACTAAAAGCAGCAAGTCTGAGGTATCTATCTGAAAGCACTCACTAATTATCTAGGTTTAGTTTTCTCTTTTGCACAAATTATCTGAATTTGCAAAAGACATTGTTTCCTTTCTGTATGTTCTTCATTTGGTTGCGGGGAGGCATTCGTAAGCCAAAAGGACATTATTATTACACAAAAGCACTTTGTGTGGGTGCTATGATCTCTGACTATATGAACTTTAATCTGCTCGACAACATTTTTCAGATAATTTTACACAACACATTGCACATGCTAATAGGACGCTAAATTCCAGGGACTCAAAACGATCCGATTCCAAACGAACAAAGTTCGACGAATCATAGTTCTGTCGAACACGACCACGGCGAAACTATGCAATGTTCGTCTAACTATTTTCTAGTCCACACCGGTTGTCGAGATATATTTAACAGTTTTTTTGTTTTTAGAAGGTATTGTTTATAGACTTCGGAGCCGAGAAGCAAGGTGACATCCATCCAAACAATTATCTTCCCAAAACAAAGAACTTTCGTTGTTTACGACCTTTTTCGTCTAACTATTAACATTTTTAAAATGGCACGGACATTATTTTTTGAAAATGTGTGGTTTTTTATGTCAAAAGTATTTTTTTAATTGTTCAACTTTTTTATATTAGATGACCATGTTTTTAGGTTGTATAAAAAATAGTTTTGTAAAAAGTGTCACTACTATTTTTTGGAATGTTTGAACGTTTCTTAATGTCATGTGCATGTTTCAAATGGTATTAGATATTTTAAAAAATTATGCAAAAAATTTCAAATTTTCTTTCACTGTCACAGTGATTTTTGGGAATGTGTGAACATTTTCTAAATGTTACAAACATTTTTTTGAACGGTAAAAACATTTTATAAAAGTTGAGAGAATACTTTGTTTTTACATTTTATAAACATTTTCTAATAATTCCGCAGTTTTTTTGAAAGCGTGAACATTTTTTAATGTCCCAAAAAACTTAAATGCAATTTGTTTTAGCATTAAAATTTGAATATCATTTTTTCAATTTTAGAAATGTTAATAAAAACGGTAAAAGAAAAATAAAAAAAGGGAAGAAGAAAACAGAACCCGATACTCCCCCGTGTTGGGCGGCCCATTTAAGAAAGTGGTCGAGGAGTGGGGGTCTTCTGTCTTGCACTTAAAAAAGCAAGACAAAGCGTTACCCATAAATTCAGAAGTGCTACTGCTACTGATGAAGAGTAAATTAAAAAAAGAAAAGTGAAAAAAAATTCAACATCCAACATGCTCGGGTGCATGCAAATTTGCATGGTGTTAGGATATCCTACGGGGTTGCGGGAAGACCAAAATCGGGGCCAAATAGTGCATTTTTACAAAGATTATTTGAGAGCCAAATGTATCTCCTCGAATATCCACTGAAAACAGCAAGTAAGTCTGAGGTATCTATCTGAAAGCGCTCACTGATTATCTAGGTTTAGTTTTCTCTTTTGCGCAAATGATCTGAATTTGCAAAAGCCATTGTTTCATTTATGTTTGTTCTTCATTTGATTGCTGGGAGGCACTCGCAATCCAAAAGGACATTATTATTACACAAAAGCACTTTAATCTGCTCAACAACATTACATTTTTCAGATAATTTCACACAAGACATGGCACAGGCGAATAGGACCATAAACTCCAGGGACTCAAAATGATGTGATTCCGAACGAACAAAGTTGAATGAATCATAGTCCATGGCAGTGAGAAAGTAAAAGAAGATGGTAAGAAAAGTGATTGTGCATCTTGTGTATGTATGCAGGCAATGCAAGCTTGAGATATATCCATATCAAGATGTGGACTCTTGACAGCCAAACAAGTTTTGAGGCAGTTGATGTTTCCTAAGCAACATATATTAAGATATGTACTATGTATTATGGAATATGAATGCATCCATTCTGCATCATGGATGCTAAATCCTACCCGCAAGATATAAATGTTGCCAAGATATATATGTTGATTCATACAGCCACATAACTAACTCTATAAATGGAAAACCACATGGCTGATTGCTTCTCATCATCCTATTCCTATATATGATGATGATGATGATGATGATGATGATGATGATGCATAACAAAATGAAAGCAACCAGATGAAGGTGATAATGATGCAGAAAAGCAAGCAGAAATGATTTGGTGATGACAAAATAACGTACGTCTGCCATCCATACATCTAGTTCATCTGGCTACTACATCATCAACTCGACTGGAAATAATAAAAGCAACAGCGGCAGCATCTCTAATGTAGTAATAATCAACAAAAGACAGCCAGCATATGCGAGTGCGTGCGTTCATGCCTAGACCGAAAATATAAAACAAGTAGTTCACTAACTAGCTAGCTAAGCTAGGGAGCAGCAACACAAGCCCCATCCATGGATCCATCCATCCATCACTACGGCAGGGAAGGCCTACGACGACGACGGAGGAGCCGAGCCCGAAGGCCCAGGGGGCGGCTGCGTCTTGTCGAGCTTGGACAGGAGCCGCTGCATCTCAGCAAGGAGGCTCGCCGACACGGGCGCCGCTCCGGCTCCTCCAGCGGGAGCGGGAGCGGCTGGGAACGCCGCCGCTCCAACGTTGAGCGGCAAAGACCGCCCGTTCTTCAGGGACGAGATCATGTTCTCCACGTTCTTCCTCATGTCGGCACGAGCCAGCGGGGGCTTGGCGGGACGGGCAGGCGCAAGCGTGATCGCCTCCAGGTAGTTGAGCCCTAGGGTGGCCCAGGGGGGCCCGAACTGCCCGAAGATGCCTGGGATCTCCGCCTTGGTGTAGGCCGCCTCTGCCTCGGTGCTCTTCCCAAACACCACGCGCGCGTCGCGGCGCTCTTCTGATATGTCGCACTCCGACTCCACCAGGACGCCAAACCTGCGGAACTCTGAGAGCAGCTCCTCCTTGGTGGGGACCATGGTGCCGTCCAAGAATTTCACCCGGATCTCTGCTGGGTTGGCAAAGTATGCTGCTGCTGCGGGCTTCTTGTTTCTCCTCTTGTGGGCAGAGTTGGGCGCATCAGGAGGGCAGGGGCTCCCATTGGTAGCACCACCACTACCTTTTGCAGCAACTGCCTTGTTCTGGCTAGTCTCTTCAACCTTTTGAGTCTCATCACCTTGAGGCGCTCCAGCAGCGACCTCCTCCACTTTCTTGTACGTTTCCGGCAGCATCGCCTGAATCAGAGATGTGTATGACTCTTGAACTGCACGAACTTGCACACTTGCGTTTTTGTCTTTGTTTTCATCGGCGGGCTGGGATATGATATCTCCATGGATGATAGGTGGAAGCAAGCCACTTGTAGCAGGCACATCTTCAACAGCAGCAACTTGTTCATTTATATCTAGTACAGGAATACTAGCTTCCAGCTCCATGGCTTCCATCTCGACACTTGTGACGACAGGCACATCTACAACACTTTCCACATTCATATCTAATAACTGAATACCACCAGTTTCAGGCAGAGTCATCACTTGTGCCTGGGCACTTGCGGCAGCAACATCTGCGTTAAGAATATCCACATTCATACCAGCAGCTTCAGGCATTTTAACATCAGCCTGATGTTTGGCAGCAACATCTTGGCTAAGAGTAGTATCCACGTTCATATCCACATTCACAGGCATTGTAACTTGAGTCTGGGGCACATCTCCGTCCACATTCATATCAGTTGCTGGCTTTGTTGCTTCCTCCTCATTCTTTTTGGCAGATTGGTCAGATGAAGCATTCACAACGGATCCACCGTCCCCTTGCTCCTGCTCCTCTCCTGATTTTACTCCTCCAGACATTGTAGCTGAAATAGGGCTCTTTGACACCAACAAGCTGTTCTTCATCTTGGGATCAGGAACCCCAGCTCCCATGCCTGGTTTGACTTGGCTCATGATATCCTCAGCACTCACCTGCCTGATAGGAATGGCGGGCGTGATAACCAAGCCAGAGCCAGAGCCAGAGGCAGAGGCAGAGGCAGGCCCAAGAGTTGCTTTTGGGGAGGTTTTGTCAATCTTCTTCCTCTTGTTGATAACAGAGCCTTTTGGGGAGGTTCCATCCTGCTCCTGCTCCTTCTTCTTTCTGCCCCTCTTCTTCTTGTCAGAAACATTCTCCTCTTTCTTATTCTCCTCAGAAGCATCCTCCGCTGCACAGTCAAGAGCGGCCGTCTTCTTCTTCTTCTTCTTCTTGTTGTTGTTGTTGATAGAAGAAGAATCGGCACTGCCATCCTGATCCTTCTTCTTTCTACCACGCTTACCCTTGCCTTGTTTGGGAGTAGCAGCTGAATCTGAAACCAGGACATCTGCAGCAGCAGCAGCTTTCTCAACAGCAGCATTCTTGGGAATGTGTGAGCATTCATGGTCCTTGTAGGAGTCATGGTGAGCACCCTCGGCAAACACGGAGCTCCTAAGCAGGCCAAGGAAGTCCTCCGCGGCCTTGGGGAAGTGTCTCTTGTGAGAGACGTCCTCCCCGAAGCAGCGCAGCAGCAGCAGGACCTCCTGAGCAGCAACATTGTCCAGCGGAAGCGGAAGCGGCGGCGGCACCACCACCTTGCTCTTCTTCTTGTGCTTCTCATCCGGTGACCCCTTGTTATACTTGCTCTCATCCTTGTTAGCAGCTCTAGCGGGCGGCGATTTCTTTGGCGAATCATCTGACTTGTCCTCAAGAGCAAAGACGCCGATGTTGGTGTAGGGCGGCGAGAGATACTTGCTCTTCTTGCGCTCGCGCCTCCCGGAGAGGGCAGTGCCGCTCTCGGCCTTGTTCTGGCTGCTGAGTTTCTGCTCCTCCTCCTCCTCGGAGTCCATGAGCGAGGCTTTGGCGGGCCTCCTTGTCTGCTTGGGGGTCTTGTGTGCCATCTCGGCTTTGTCCTCCTCCTCCTCCTCCTTGTCCTTTGGAGTGGGGGCTTTGGTGCGCTTCTTTCTCTGCTTGGGCGTCTTGTGCTGCACCACGGCCTTCTTCTTCTCCTCCTCATCCTCTTCAGAGGCAGCACCGTCGTCGGCCAGCATGTCGAGATCAATCTTGTCGATGAGGTCGTCTTTGGTGCGGCGCTGGTAGCGGCCCGGGCCGTCGGGGCCCCATCCCTGGGCGAGCGCCTGGACCCAGGTCTTGAGGCGGGCGTGGTCCAGCAGGCCGAGGGCGGGGGCGTCGACGGCCGCGCTGCGGAGCGCGGCGAGGAACTCGCGGGGCTCGAGGAGGTTGGAGACGGCGGTGATGACGACCTTGTTGTTGTCGTCGGCCTGGGATGATTCTTGGGGGCCGCGGGCGCAGGGGCAGGTGAGGGCGTCGCAGAGGATGGCGACGGCGGTGGCCCTGGCGTGGGCGACGGCGGCGACAAAGGCGAGGCCTTTGTTGGCGGTTGCGAGGGCGTCGGCGTCGGGGGCGGCGAGGAAGGGCTTGACGGCGACGGCGGGGCGGTGGTCGTCGGAGTACTCGGCGCCGAGGGAGGAGACGAGGGGGGATTCAGAGGATGCGGCGTGGAGGCGCGCGGGCCACCAGTGGTGTCGGCCCTTGGTCTTGGCCCAGACGAGCTCCCCGGCGGCTAGGGTTTGGGGTTGGGGTTGCGGGGGTTGCGGGGGCTCGGGATCGTCCGTCGCCATCGGCGCAGGGGAGGGGAGGGGATTGGGATTGGGATTGGCGGGGGGGGGGGGGGTTGGGGGGGGGGGGGGGGGGGGGTTTAGGGCTGGCGGATGGATGGATGGATCCGATTTGATTGGATTTGGAAGGAGATTAATGCGGCGGGGCGGGGCGGAAGAGGAGGCGCCGACGGGGAAGAGAAAAAGGTTGGAGATTTGAGATTGGATGAGATCTCCTTCTCTTCTTCTCCGGGTCCGGTGGGGTGGGGTGGGGCGGGGCGGCGGCGAGGGTTGGGTGGGGAGTGGAGACGCTCTCTCTCTCTCTCGAGTGTGGAGTGGAGTGCCTCTCTCTCTCGATTTGTTCTCGTGTGTAGCGCCTGCCTGCCTCCACACCACACCACACCACACCACACCACGTGGAGATTCTCTCGCTCGCTCCAATCACCCCACAATACTACTAGCTGTGATTGCCCATGCATTGCCACGGAATATAAATTTAAACATTGTTATTCACCGCTAACGTTGATCCAACATTGCTAGTGGCTCGCTGCTATAAAAAAAAACCCACGATAAGCCCTCTTGTAGCCTCGACAATCCCTCCCGCTTAATGCGCTCACCCCACATAATAGTATGACACCGTCTTCCATATACAATGTACTCCCTTCGTTACAAATTTCTCTCTAAAATGTACCACATGCCTGTCTTGGCTAGCCTCCTCAGATCTAGAGCTCACCATGCATGATAAAATCAAATGAGAAACTAGAAAAGGCCCAAAAATTAGAAAAATCAAGGATAATTTCAAAAAATATGTAGAATTAAAACAAATAATAAAAAGTAGGTATTTAAAATTTTGAAATTTATTGAATCACATCATTTCTTTAGAATATGTTTACTTATAAAATATTCTTGTGAATGGCACATAGGCAAAACGCTGACAACAATTCCTGCAAGCTCTACAACGTTCAGCTCAGATGTACTTGTCTTAGTGCAGAAGTATGCCATCCCAACCTCGCCCTTCCCAAGCTTCCGACCAAGGATATAAATATAATGTTCCCTTAGGTCTGCCGGTTCAGCCCGATGATAGAGATAGATGTAGGAACAAACATTCCTTTAGAATCCCATCAACAGTGGACTGCTAAAACTTCTTCAAATGTGAGAGCAATCCTCTTCAAGGTGTCGCATACCTAACTTAAATGAAAATATATTCTCTTCTGCATATGATTTCACAAATGTACTTAGTTGAGTTCGTGTGTTCCATTCAAAACATAACATCATATTTTTTTATGTTTTTCTATTTTAACAATCGACACATGAAATACTTGGTGCATGTATTTCCATACGAGATCTAACATGTAGCTGTAGTTTCAAAACAAAGCCATGCATAGTTATGTATAGTCATAGTTACCATGCCCTTTTAACTTACTCACCACCAAGTCCTAAGCAGCGATGGAGTTTCTTCCTTCGAACCAAAGAAGTGGTTTATAATATGAAAAATAGAACCAGAAAACAAATAGTGAAGATAAACCTAAGTTGGAAGAATGTAGATTTTTGGATTTCCGCATATAGATGTACTAATATGCAGCACTGCAGTCAGAGGTATATCAGCATCATGGTTTCGACTTTCCAGAGATTTTCTCAAAAGCCAATTCAACCTGATTATTGCAGGTGCAGGTCTCTCATATTTTCTTAAATTTATCAATCACGGGTATATCAACATTATGTTTATCTCCAATATAGTTACAATGGAACAATCGGATGTATTCAATTGATAGTGAAAGAGCCAAGATTGCAAGGTGAGATGTATTCCATTCCCTCCGTCCCAAAATAAGTGTCTCAACTTTTGTACTAACTTAAGTTGAGACACTTAATTTGGGACAGAGGGAGTATATATATAATGAATATAAATAAAATTACTATGATGTAGCACTAAGACCTTTGTAGTATTTTCCTTCTTGTGAAAAGCTTATGTGAACACAAGGTACATCTCATACTTGCCTGTGTCACTACCTCACTATAAAATGCTACAAATAGACATACATCTATATGCAGTGATTTACTGAACAAAATCTAGAGATACTTAATGTTATTATTTTCAACACATACTTTTTATTTGAAAAACATTAAAATACTCTGTAGAAATTGTTATTATCATGTAAAGTACACTTTATAAAACAATTATAGAACTAATTTTTTATATAAATTCGAGAGCAACATCTTAAGGCTGGAATTAACAAAAAGGCATGTACTACATCCAGCATCATCTTAAGTAGCAACACACAGATATTAGGTAGGTGTGTGTACAGAAAGCTCTTGATTGAGCAGCATTTTAGTACATCATATATAGTAGCTAATTTTCAGGACATATTGGTCATTGAATAGTCGGAAGAAGTAAACAGATGGTTACCGTAAGTTTCGCCATTGTGGAGCTTACACAGTCGTCCACCTTATCCTGACCTTGGTATTGAATCATTGTTACAGCACACACAAATACGGATATCAAATAAAAATCAGAAAACAAGTTGCATTCTCTGCCAAAACCATATGCAATACCTCCTGTAGTAGGAGTATTTTCAGTAACTACTCTGATGTACTATTGCTCCTAATTTCAGTAAACAAATAAAATACATGCAGAACTAACACATGGGATACTGAGAAAAACCAAAACATAAAGAAGAAATTATTGTTCGCCTGAAATATGAAGCTAACTCTGATGTACTGCAATAGCCGTCTGTGTAACCTCGTCGGTTATCCACTCCATCCGTCAAACTCTCCTCCGATTGCTGTCACCGCGGCCTATCGATCACAACAAGAAGACTATATGTAGAGAATGGCGTAACAAAATAAACAAGGCTATCAAATTTCTGCTACAAAGAACGCAAACTCTGTCAGTAGTTACAAAACTGAAAAAAAATATAATTTCTCCTACATCTACATATTAGCAATGATGGATTTACTTTCTTTTTTGAGAAAGAATCAAATTGTCAAATGTGTAGAGAAATATTAGAGGTCCATGCTCATACCTTTTCTCTATCCTGAAAAACATGACAGTTAACAGGGGCACATGAACCTGCACCGCATTTGGCACAAAAATTCACAGTAAGTCGTGAAATAGAAGAACAATATAACTATTATTCCGTCTCCATTAGAAGTTTTTTGATGAATTTGTATCAACAATAAAAGTGCAGGTCATAACCAAGAAATCAAGATCGGGCTCGAGTTCTGTATTAGGAATCAGATCAAGAAGAGAACAAAACAAAATTTCAGAGAGGAGAAGGAAGAAAGAGAGCTTACTGGTAGTTGTACTTGGACCCCTGATCCAGCCAAAGCAGGTGGCACTGTGGAATCGGTCTCGGAAGGCCTCAACAGCAAGAGGGCCGTTGACGTGCTCTACGCGCAGGCCCGGGACGAACTCCTCGAACACCTCCGCCACTGGTTAATGACGGGTCCCTGGGCGAAAGGAAGTGGCAGATAGGACCTTCGGTGGCACCTCTTTATCAAAGGACTGGCCCGCTTCCCATCTCCCTGTTGGGGAACGTTGCAGAAAACAAAAAATTTCCTACGGCTTCACCAAGATCCATCTATGAGTTCATCTAGCAACGAGTAATCGGATGCATCTACATACCTTTGTAGATCGCGAGCGGAAGCGTTCAAAGAACGGGGATGAAGTAGTCGTACACGACGTGATCCAAATCACCGGAGATCCTAGCACCGAACGGACGGCACCTCCGCGTTCAACACACGTACAGTCAGCGTGACGTCTCCTCCTTCTTGATCCAGCAAGGGGAGAGGAGAAGTTGATGAAGACCCAGCAGCACGACGGCGTGGTGGTGGATGCAGGGCGTCACAGTAGCAGGGCTTCGCCTATACTACGAGAGAGAGATGTAACAGGGGAGAGGGAGGCGCCAAAGGCTGAGGTATGATGTCCTCCATCTCCCCCACTATATATAGGGGTGTCTAGGGGGGGAGCCGGCCCTAGGAGATCCAATCTCCTAGAGGGGCGGCGGCCAAGGGGTGGGGGGCTTGCCCCCCAAGCAAGGGGGTGCCCCCCTTTAGGGTTTCCCCAAAACCCTAGGCGCATGGGCCCTTTTGGGGCTGGTGCCCTTGGCCCATATAGGCCAAGGCGCACCCCCTACAGCCCATGTGGCCCCCGGGGCAGGTGGCCCCACCCGGTGGACCCCCGGGACCCTTCCGGTGGTCCCGGTACAATACCGGTGACCTCGAAACTTGTCCCGATGGCCGAAATAGCACTTCCTATATATAATTCTTTACCTCCGGACCATTCCGGAACTCCTCGTGACGTCCGGGATCTCATCCGGGACTCCGAACAACATTCGGGTTACTGCGTATACATATCTTCACAACCCTAGCGTCACCGAACCTTAAGTGTGTAGACCCTACGGGTTCGGGAGACAGGCAGACATGACCGAGACGACTCTCCGGTCAATAACCAACAGCGGGATCTGGATACCCATGTTGGCTCCCACAGGCTCCACGATGATCTCATCGGATGAACCACGATGTCGAGGATTCAAGCAACCCCGTATGCAATTCCCTTTGTCAATCGATATGTTACTTGCCCGAGATTCGATCGTCGGTATCCCAATACCTCGTTCAATCTCGTTACCGGCAAGTCACTTTACTCGTACCGTAATGCATGATCCCGTGACCAGACACTTGGTTACTTTGATCTCATTATGATGATGCATTACTGAGTGGGCCCAGTGATACCTCTCCGTCATACGGAGTGACAAATCCCAGTCTTGATCCGTGTCAACCCAACAGATACTTTCGGAGATACCCGTAGTCTACCTTTATAGTCACCCAGTTACGTTGTGACGTTTGGTATACCCAAAGCACTCCTACAGTATCCGGGAGTTACACGATCTCATGGTCTAAGGAAAGGATACTTGACATTAGAAAACTCTAGCAAACGAACTATACGATCTTTATGCTATGTTTAGGATTGGGTCTTGTCCATCACATCATTCTCCTAATGATGTGATCTCGTTATCAATGACATCCAATGTCCATAGTCAGGAAACCATGACTATCTGTTGATCAACGAGCTAGTCAACTAGAGGCTTACTAGGGACTTGTTGGTGTCTGTTATTCACACATGTATTACGATTTCCGGATAACACAATTATAGCATGAATAAAGACAATTATCATGAACAAGGAAATATAATAATAATGCTTTTATTATTGCCTCTAGGGCATATTTCCAACAGTCTCCCACTTGCACTAGAGTCAATAATGTAGTTACATTGTGATGAATCGAACACCCATGGAATTCTGGTGTTGATCATGTTTTGCCCTAGGGAGAGGTTTAGTCAACGGATCTGCTACATTCAGGTCCGTATGTACTTTACAAATCTCTATGTCTCCATCTTGAACATTTTCACGAATGGAGTTGAAGCGACGCTTGATGTGCCTTGTCTTCTTGTGAAACCTGGGCTCCTTGGCAAGTGCAATAGCTCCAGTGTTGTCACAAAAGAGTTTGATTGGCCCCGACGCATTGGGTATGACTCCTAGGTCGGTGATGAACTCCTTCACCCATATTGCTTCATGTGCTGCCTCCGAGGCTGCCATGTACTCCGCTTCACATGTAGATCCCGCCACGACGCTCTGCTTGCAACTGCACCAGCTTACTGCTCCACCATTCAAAATATACACGTATCCGGTTTGTGACTTAGAGTCATCCAGATCTGTGTCGAAGCTAGCGTCGACGTAACCCTTTACGACGAGCTCTTCGTCACCTCCATAAACGAGAAACATTTCCTTAGTCCTTTTCAGGTACTTCAGGATATTCTTGACCGCTGTCCAGTGTTCCTTGCCGGGATTACTTTGGTACCTACCTACCAAACTTACGGCAAGGTTTACATCAGGTCTGGTACACAGCATGGCATACATAATAGAACCTATGGCTGAGGCATAGGGGATGGCACTCATCTCTTCTATATCTTCTGCCGTGGTCGGACATTGAGCTGAGCTCAATTTCATACCTTGTAACACAGGCAAGAACCCCTTCTTAGACTGATCCATATTGAACTTCTTCAATATCTTATCAAGGTATGTGCTTTGTGAAAGACCTATGAGGCGTCTTGATCTATCTCTATAGATCTTGATGCCTAATATATAAGCAGCTTCTCCAAGGTCCTTCATTGAAAAACTCTTATTCAAGTAGGCCTTGATGCTGTCCAAGAGTTCTATATCATTTCCCATCAAAAGTATGTCATCTACATATAATATGAGAAATGCTACAGAGCTCCCACTCACTTTCTTGTAAACGCAGGCTTCTCCATAAGTCTGCGTAAACCCAAACGCTTTGATCATCTCATCAAAGCGAATGTTCCAACTCCGAGATGCTTGCACCAGCCCATAAATCGAGCGTTGGAGCTTGCACACTTTGTCAGCATTCTTAGGATCGACAAAACCTTCCGGGTGCATCATATACAATTCTTCCTTAAGGAAACCATTAAGGAATGCCGTTTTGACGTCCATTTGCCATATCTCATAATTGTAAAATGCGGCAATTGCTAACATGATTCGGATGGACTTTAGCTTCGCTACCGGTGAGAAAGTCTCATCGTAGTCAACCCCTTGAACTTGTCGATAACCCTTAGCGACAAGACGAGCTTTATAGATGGTCACATTTCCATCCGCGTCTGTCTTCTTCTTAAAGATCCATTTATTTTCTATGGCTCGCCGTTCAACGGGCAAGTCAGTCAAAGTCCATACTTCGTTTTCATACATGGATCCTATCTCGGATTTCATGGCTTCTAGCCATTTGTCGGAATCCGGGCCCGCCATCGCTTCTTCGTAGTTCGAAGGTTCACCGTTGTCTAACAACATGATTTCCAAGACAGGGTTGCCGTACCACTCTGGTGCAGAACGTGTCCTTGTGGACCTTCGAATTTCAGTAGGAGCTTGATCAGAAGTATCTTAATCATTATCATTAACTTCCTCTCTAGTCGGTGCAGGCACCTCAGGAACATTTTCTTGAGTTGCGCCATTTTCCGGTTCAAGAGGTAATACTTCATCAAGTTCTACTTTCCTCCCACTTACTTCTTTCGAGAGAAACTCTTTCTCTAGAAAGAATCCATTCTTGGCAACAAAGATCTTGCCTTCGGATCTGAGGTAGAAGGTATACCCAGCAGTTTCTTTAGGGTATCCTATGAAGACGCATTTTTCCGACTTGGGTTCGAGCTTTTCAGGTTGAAGTTTCTTGACATAAGCATCGCATCCCCAAACTTTTAGAAACGACAACTTAGGTTTCTTCCCAAACCATAATTCATACGGTGTCGTCTCAACGGATTTCGACGGAGCCCTATTTAAAGTGAATGCGGCAGTCTCTAAAGCATAGCCTCAAAAAGATAGCGGTAAATCGGTAAGAGACATCATAGATCGCACCATATCTAATAAAGTGCGATTACGACGTTCGGACACACCATTACGCTGAGGTGTTCCAGGCGGCGTGAGTTGTGAAACTATTCCACATTTTCTTAAGTGTGTGCCAAATTCGTGACTCAAGTATTCTCCTCCACGATCTGATCGTAGAAACTTGATCTTCCTGTCACGTTGATTCTCAACTTCACTCTGAAATTCCTTGAACTTTTCAAAGGTTTCAGACTTGTGTTTCATTAAGTAGATATACCCATATCTACTCAAGTCATCAGTGAGGGTGAGAACATAACGATAGCCACCGCGAGCCTCAACGCTCATTGGACCGCACACATCAGTATGTATGATTTCCAATAAGTTGGTTGCTCGCTCCATTGTTCCTGAGAATGGAGTCTTGGTCATTTTACCCATGAGGCATGGTTCGCACGTGTCAAATGATTCATAATCAAGAGACTCTAAAAGTCCATCAACATGGAGCTTCTTCATGCGTTTGACACCTATGTGACCAAGGCGGCAGTGCCACAAATATGTGGGAATATCATTATCAACCTTACATCTTTTGGTACTCACACTATGAATATGTGTAGCGTTACGCTCGGGATTCATTAAGAATAAACCATTCACCATAGGAGCATGACCATAAAACATATCTCACATATAAATAGAACAACCATTATTCTCGGATTTAAATGAGTAGCCATCTCGAATTAAACGAGATCCCGATACAATGTTCATGCTCAAAGCTGGCACTAAATAACAATTATTAAGGTTTAAAACTAATCCCGAAGGCAATATAGAGGTAGCGTGCCGACGGCGATCACATTGACCTTGAAACCATTCCCGACGCGCATCGTCACCTCGTCCTTTGCCAGTCTCCGCTTATTCCGCAGCCCCTGCTTTGAGTTACAAATGTGAGCAACTGCACCGGTATCAAATACCCAGGAGCTACTACGGGTACTAGTAATGTACACATCAATTACATGTATATCATATATACCTTTTCTTTTGCCGGCCTTCTTGTCTGCTAAGTATTTGGGGCAGTTCCGCTTCCAGTGACCACTTCCCTTGCAATAAAAGCACTCAGTCTCGGGCTTGGGTCCATTCTTTGGCTTCTTCCCAGCAGCTTGCTTGCCGGGCGCGGCAACTCCCTTGCCGTCCTTCTTGAAGTTCTTTTTACCCTTGCCCTTCTTGAACTTAGTGGTTTTATTGACCATCAACACTTGATGTTCCTTCTTGACTTCTACCTCTGCTGATTTCAGCATTGCAAATACCTCAGGAATGGTCTTTTCCATCCCCTGCATATTGAAGTTCATCACAAAGCTCTTGTAGCTTGGTGGAAGCGACTGGAGGATTCTGTCAATGACCGCATCATCCGGGAGATTAACTCCCAGCTGAGTCAAGCGGTTATGTAACCCAGACATAGTGAGTATGTGCTCACTGACAGAACTATTTTCCTCCATCTTACAGCTAAAGAATTTGTCGGAGACTTCATATCTCTCGACCCGGGCATGAGCTTGAAAAA
Source organism: Triticum urartu (assembly GCF_003073215.2). Classification (NCBI taxonomy): domain Eukaryota; kingdom Viridiplantae; phylum Streptophyta; class Magnoliopsida; order Poales; family Poaceae; genus Triticum; species Triticum urartu. Next base: position 1,362,121 of record NC_053024.1, on the reverse strand, counting down.
CCATTTTCAGCTCTTCGAACATCTCATATGCTCCATGTCTCTCAAAACGCTTTTGGAGCCCCGACTCTAAACTGTAAAGCATGCCGCACTGAACGAGGGAGTAGTCATCAGCACGTGTCTGCCAAGCGTTCATAACGTCTTGGTTCTGTGGGACAGGCGGGTCACCTAGCGGTGCTTGTAGGACATAATCTTTCTTGGCAGCTATGAGGATGATCCTCAGGTTCCGGACCCAGTCCGTATAGTTGCTGCCATCGTCTTTCATCTTGGTTTTCTCTAGGAACGCGTTGAAGTTGAGGACTACGTTGGCCATTTGATCTACAAGACATATTGTAAATATTTTAGACTAATTTCATGATAATTAAGTTCATCTAATCAAATTATTCAATGAACTCCCACTTAGATAGACATCCCTCTTCTAGTCATCTAAGTATAACATGATCCGAGTCAACTAGGCCGTGTCCGATCATCACGTGAGACGGACTAGTCAACGTCGGTGAACATCTTCATGTTGATCGTATCTTCTATACGACTCATGCTCGACCTTTCGGTCTTCTGTGTTCCGAGGCCATGTCTGTACATGCTAGGCTCGTCAAGTCAACGTAAGTGTTTGCATGTGTAAATCTGTCTTACACCCGTTGTATGTGAACGTTTGGATCAAACACCCGATCATCACGTGGTGCATTGAAACAACGAACTGTCGCAACGGTGCACAGTTAGGGGGAACACTTCTTGAAATTATTATGAGGGATCATCTTATTTACTACCGTCGTTCTAAGTAAACAAGATGCAAAACATGATAAACATCACATGCAATCAAATAATAAAAGTGACATGATATGGCCAATATCACATAGCTCCTTTGATCTCCATCTTGGGGCTCCATGATCATCTTGTCACCGGCTTGACACCATGATCTCCATCATCATGATCTCCATCATCGTGTCTCCATGAAGTTGCTCGCCAACTATTACTTCTACTACTATGGCTAACGCGTTTAGCAATAAAGTAAAGTAATTTACATGGCGTTTCTCAATGACACGCAGGTCATACAAAAATAAAGACAACTCCTATGGCTCCTGCCGGCTGTCATACTCATCGACATGCAAGTCGTGATTCCTATTACAATAGCATCAACAACTCATACATCATATATAGATCATTCATCATTCATCACAACTTTGGCCATATCATATCACAAAGCACTTGCTGCAAAAACAAGTTAGACGTCCTCTAATTGTTGTTGCAAGTTTTACGTGGCTGAATTAGGGTTCTAGCAAGAACGTTTTCTTACCTACGTGAAAGCCACAACGTGATTTGTCAACTTCTATTTACCCTTCATAAGGACCCTTTTCATCGAATCCGCTCCAACTAAAGTAGGAGAGACAGACACCCGCCAGCCACCTTATGCAACTAGTGCATGTTAGTCGGTGGAACCGGTCTCACGTAAGCATACGTGTAAGGTTGGTCCGGGCCGCTTCATCCCACAATACCGTTGAAGCAAGATAAGACTAGTAGCTGCAAGAAAGTTGACAACATCTACGCCCACAACAAATTGTGTTCTACTCGCGCAAGAAGAACTACTCATAGACCTAGCTCATGATGCCACTGTTGGGGAACGTTGCAGAAAACAAAAATTTTCCTACGGCTTCACCAAGATCCATCTATGAGTTCATCTAGCAACAAGTAATCGGATGCATCTACATACCTTTGTAGATCGCGAGCGGAAGCGTTCAAAGAATGGGGATGAAGTAGTCGTACACGACGTGATCCAAATCACCGGAGATCCTAGCACCGAACGGACGGCACCTCCGCGTTCAACACACGTACGGTCAGCGTGACGTCTCCTCCTTCTTGATCCAGCAAGGGGAGAGGAGAAGTTGATGAAGACCCAGCAGCACGACGGCGTGGTGGTGGATGCAGGGCGTCACAGTAGCAGGGCTTCGCCTATACTACGAGAGAGAGATGTAACAGGGGAGAGGGAGGCGCCAAAGGCTGAGGTATGATGTCCTCCATCTCCCCCACTATATATAGGGGTGTCTAGGGGGGGAGCCGGCCCTAGGAGATCCAATCTCCTAGAGGGGCGGCGGCCAAGGGGTGGGGGGCTTGCCCCCCAAGCAAGGGGGCGCCCCCCTTTAGGGTTTCCCCAAAACCCTAGGCGCATGGGCCCTTTTGGGGCTGGTTCCCTTGGCCCATATAGGCCAAGGCGCACCCCTACAGCCCATGTGGCCCCCGGGGCAGGTGGCCCCACCCGGTGGACCCCCGGGACCCTTCCGGTGGTCCCGGTACAATACCGGTGACCCCGAAACTTGTCCCGATGGCCGAAATAGCACTTCCTATATATAATTCTTTACCTCCAGACCATTCCGGAACTCCTCGTGACGTCCGAGATCTCATCCGGGACTCCTAACAACATTCGGGTTACTGCATATACATATCTTCACAACCCTAGCGTCACCGAACCTTAAGTGTGTAGACCCTACGGGTTCGGGAGACAGGCAGACATGACCGAGACGACTCTCCGGTCAATAACCAATAGCGGGATATGGATACCCATGTTGGCTCCCACATGCTCCACGATGATCTCATCGGATGAACCACGATGTCGAGGATTCAAGCAACCCCGTATGCAATTCCCTTTGTCAATCGATATGTTACTTGCCCGAGATTCGATCGTCGGTATCCCAATACCTCGTTCAATCTCGTTACCGGCAAGTCACTTTACTCGTACCGTAATGCATGATCCCGTGACCAGACACTTGGTTACTTTGATCTCATTATGATGATGCATTACTGAGTGGGCCCAATGATACCTCTCCGTCATATGGAGTGACAAATCCCAGTCTTGATCCGTGTCAACCCAACAGATACTTTCGGAGATACCCGTAGTCTACCTTTATAGTCACCCAGTTACGTTGTGACGTTTGGTATACCCAAAGCACTCTTACGGTATCCGGGAGTTACACGATCTCATGGTCTAAGGAAAGGATACTTGACATTGGAAAACTCTAGCAAACGAACTATACGATCTTTATGCTATGTTTAGGATTGGGTCTTGTCCATCACATCATTCTCCTAATGATGTGATCTCGTTATCAATGACATCCAATGTCCATAGTCAGGAAACCATGACTATCTGTTGATCAACGAGCTAGTCAACTAGAGGCTTACTAGGGACTTGTTGGTGTCTGTTATTCACACATGTATTACGATTTCCGGATAACACAATTATAGCATGAATAAAGACAATTATCATGAACAAGGAAATATAATAATAATGCTTTTATTATTGCCTCTAGGGCATATTTCCAACACTCCTGGCGGCTCGTCTAAGATGAAGGCGCGGCGGACCCATGGCATGGGGTAGGGCGGCAGGGTTGCGTACTTGCGTAGGGATGTTTGTCGCCTGAATTGCTGGTGAGGGGACGAAGGCGCGCGGGTGGTCGCGGGAGGGAGCGCCGCTGCTCCAGGCCGGATGGTTCTCCTTCGTGAGCAGGTTTGGAGACGAGAACTTCTGGTTTCGTGAGATCGCTGCTACGGGAGAGTGAGGCTGATGGGGTGGTTTCGGGTTTGAGTGAGATCGTGGTTGTGTGGAGACGTGCGGGATTTTCTCTTTTTTTCGCTGGTTTGGAGGGTGGGTTCGTGCGTGGGGGGTGGGGGATTGAACGAGGTGGGGGTATCGAACGAGGTTGAACCATCACGACGTTCGATCCCCCTTTAATAGTAGAGATTTGAGTGAGATCGTGGTTGTGTGGAGGCGTGCGGGATTTTCTCTTTTTTCGCTGGTTTGGAGGGTGGGTTCGTGCGTGGGGGTGGGGGATCAAACGAGGTGGGGGTATCGAAGGAGGTTGAACCATCACGACGTTCGATCCCCCTTTAATAGTAAAGATACTACTACTCCCTTCTTTCTTATTGAGGGGTTGTTCGGTAATATTCCCGCTTCGTGAAATCAGAGGATCTGTGGAGCGCCTCCTATCCCACTCCGCGATTTTGAACTGCCGCTCTTCCAGCTCCGGGAGCGGAGTTGTGGAGAGGAGGCCCTTACCCCCCATGTTAGCTTCGACTAAGGTCATTCATCAAGTTTGTTGGAAACTATACCGACATCCACAAGAACCAATTTATATCATGTCAAAAATCAGGATATGCAATGATGAACATGTGCCTGGAAGAGAGATCGCCATGAGCTACCTCAAAGCAATCCGCTAGGACAGCTGAATGTTCTTTCCATACATGCTTCCACCATCTCTAGACAATCCGACTCCCCTCACTTTGGTCATGCCGCAGAAGACGACCTCTTCCCGACCAAGAGCCCTAGCCTCCGTCGTGTGTGTCGCATTTAGGGAATGGTATATTCCCTCCGAAGCTCCGGCTACTACTTCTCCTCTGTGATTTTGCGTAACATAGTACCAATAGCCCCATTCCCGCTATCACAAAATGCAATATCAATGTTCTGTTTCTAACATCCTAGCGCTGCCTTCTGCCATTTCGCGCTAGGCAGTCTTTTAACACTTTGCCCTTTCACTGCTTCTCGACATTCCCACCAGATATACCATGCGCCGATGATAATCGTCTCCTGAAGCCCAAGTTGTCCCAAAACAGGTGATTTCCTCACCGGGGATCTCGATATTTCTTCAAGCACTATTGAACATGAGCGGTCGGTGCACAAGGCTTGATCAATGATCTCATCTAATCCCAAAGACTTCCATACCCGTTGTGCTCTCTTGCAAGTGAAAACAACATGTCTTATATCCTCCGGCCCGTCCTGACAAATAGGACATTGTGGCGATACATTAATGTGTGTTTGGTCCGAAGAACACCCACATCGGGTATGATTCCATGCAATGCTCTCCACACAAAGATTTTTATTTTACCTAGGATTTGAAGCTTCCACATAATGTCCCAAACTCGGTTGATATATGATGTCTCCGTCGGCGCACTTCTCAGCCTTGGCCCAAATTGATGCTCCCATTCGATATGGTAAGCTGGTCAAACAGAAAAAGAAATGTGATCTAGTTGAATTACAAGCCACAAAAATTTCTGGAAGCTGGTCTGTCAATGGAATCCTTAATATTCTTTCAACATCCAATGGTAGAAAAATACTTCTAATCAATGTTTCATCCCACCAACCTATAACAGGATCTATAAGCTCGTCAACAATGCTGAGTAACACATCCCCTCTCCGTGTGATAATTTTCCTAGAGTGACTTTCCGCCAAATATTGATCCTTGTACCTGGTCCCACTCTCCAAATATGGCTCTTTTAAAAGTTTGGAGGCCTGCCACAATACTCTGCCATGTAAAAGAGGGTCCCTTTTTTGGGCCAGCATTGAGTAGATTGCCGCCAGGGTAATTTTTTGCTCTTAACACTTGTGCACATAAAGTGTGTTATTAATCTCCAACTCTGCTTTGCTAGCATAGCCAAATTAAAAGCATGCAGGTCTAAACCACATTCCTCCTTTTTCCTTGAGTAAACACATTCTCCACCATGCAAACCAGTGCATTCTTTTTTTCCTCTTTAGTGCCCCCCCCAACCAAAATGCCTCCATGGATAGTAATATTTCCTTCTAGCGCTTGAAATAGTTCATAATCCTTTCAACAAGATATTCAAAGCTATCACTTCTATCTAGCCCAATCATGGCTGGAAGGCCGAGATACTTATCGGGCATTGCCTCAGTCAAGATATTAAGCTCAACACACATTAGGGTTTTCACCTCTACTGCAACATTTGGACTAAAAAAGATACTACTTTTCCCTCCACTCACCAACTGTCCTAAGCTTGCACAATATTCATCTAATGCATGTCTCAATGAGGTTGCATTAATCATATATGCTTTCATAAGGATTAAGGAATTATCAACAAAAAGTAAATGTGAAACGGATGGTGCATTTGTGCACACCTTGACACCTTCAATGCCACGAACCTCCTCTTTTTGAGCCAAAGTACTAGACAAACCTTCTGCACACATCAAAAAGGAAAAATTGGGACACGGGATCTCCCTGACGGAGCCCCATAGTTGGAATAAAACCTTCATTCTCCTAATCATTAAATCGGACCTTGTATTTCACAGATCGAACGTAGGCCATTATCAGTTGGACAAACTCACTATGAAAATCCAATCATTTTCTCCAGAAACTTCCATTCAACTCTGTCATAGGCTTCATGCATATCTATCTTGACAACACAATATCCAACCTTCTCTTTCTTCCTGTTTTTATAACATGTAGACTTTCATATGCTAATAAGATGTTGTTAGTGATTAGTCTGCTAGGAACAAAAGCACTATCAACTGGGGATATAATATCATCCAGGACTTTAACATGAAAGCTATCATCTTTGAAATAACTTTATAAAAGAACATTGCATAGGCTAATTGGTCAGTATTGTGTAATCTTTTCTGGATCATCCACTTTGAGCATAAGAACTATAATTGTATCATTCCAGTCAACTGGAATTACTTTTTCATTTATGGCTTTAAGAACTTTAGTAGTCAAATCATCATCGATAAATATGCCATCACTTAAAAAAACAAGATTGTGTGTAACCCATCCGTACCTGGTGCCCTCAAATCACCAACCAAGAATAAAGCCTTCTTAACATCATCTGCTGAATAAGGCTTCATGAGCTCATTGTTCATAACTGAAGATACACATGGGACCACTTTCTCAATCAAGGAAATATCCGGCTCATCAATTTCAGTAGAGAACGGTCCAACAAAATACTCTAAAACTAAGGGGTCCAATGTTTATCCAGGTTCAGGAGAGGATGGCGAAGCTGAACTACATCTACAACTGCATCGACATAGAGGCTCTGTGGATGCTTCAAATAAAAAGAGCATAATTTTCCAGGCTTGTGCAGACCTTCAGGAGTAGGGGGCTGCTAGAAGATAGCATCCACACCAGTGTGGAAGATCAAGTAGCCAGAGGTTAGGGTTATGCACAACACCTTCAGGAGATCAATGGAGACCATCTCCAGGTACTTCAGGAAGGTGTTGTATGCTGTTGGGGCACTCATAAGAGAGATGATCGTGTCGCCAACCAGCCGAACTCCTACCAAGATTTGCACTAGCCCAAGATGGTATCCATACTTCAAGGTGGGCACTGACAGTATGTAGTTCATGCCTTGATATGCATGTATTGTTCGGCTATAGCCATAACACAATCTTGTAATGCCATTTCAGGATTGCATTGGGGCAATAGAAGATACTCATGTCACTACCAGAGTGCTGAGGTCACAGTCTGCAGCATACAGGGGTAGAAAGCACTACACAAGCCAGGATGTGCTTGCTGCTATTGACTTCGTTCTGAAGTTCACATGCTGGCTGGCTAGGAAGGATCAGGACATGATGCTAACATTCGCAGTGACAACATGAGTCGTCCTGATGGCATCAACATCCCCGATGGCAAGTTCTACCTAGGAGATGCTAGTTATGCATGACGGCCATGTGTTCTTCCATCCTTTAGGAAAACCAGGTACCATCTGAACGAGTTCGTTGGTAGGAACTACCATAGGACTCCACAGGAGTTGTTTAATCTCAAACACTCCAGCCTTAGAGTTACTGTTGAGAGGGGATTTGGAGCTCTGAAGAACATGTTTAAGATCTTAGATCAGAAGCCATTACACACTTTCCCCACTCAGGTTAAGCTTGTTCTTACTTATTGCATTCTGCATAACTGGATCATGCAATGGGTTTGTGATGAACTGGTGCCCGAGGAGGAAGAGGTGACGCCTGGCGATGTTGTCAGCTCCGGCCATGATGTGGAGGCATTTGACAATGAAGCTTGGAAGAACAAAATGATGGAGTGGGCACATGCAATGTCAGATAACAGATGTCAAACAATGATCTGAAGAAAAAAGAGCAAGATCAGCAACATAAGAGAAGAAGCAGCAGATGAGGAGGAGAAGAAGAAGAAACAACGTCAGGAGAACAAGAGGAAGAGGATGGACTTCCACCTAGTTAGCACCGATGAAAATTCCCCTATTCAGCCATACGACTCTTACTAATTTGCACTGCTCCAGAAATCTTCCGATTCAGCGATTTATCGTCCGATTTATCGCTACTCATGCGTGACCGATAAGATTATGCCTTATCTTCACCGTTTATCATTTGGGCCGATTTATCACTCTGACAAGCGATTTATCACGAATCTACCGATAAATTGGGCCTATTCCTAACATTATGTTTACAAAAACTATGTTTATTTGTGTTTTGTGGACCTTGCTTTGCAATATGTACCATTGTCCTATTTTGTTTGTCATTATAAGCGGATTCAAAGGCTAGGAATGAAGCTATAATATATTTTAGTGTTGGGAACCTGAGATTTGCAAAAAATGGCCGACTAATAGTCCACCGATAAAATTGATTAATCGGCCGATTTCCAATTAATCTCTAATCCCCAGCTGACCGAGACGCTAACGATAAGCAATATCCTCAACAATGCTAATTTGTACTGCCATTTGATAGTAGTTGGGATGAACTGTCATTTGTATCCTAGCTAGGACTGAAACTATGTTCAGATCGTGTGTGGTAAGGTGATACTGTTGGGGATCGTAGCAGAAATTTAAAATTTTCTACGCATCACCAAGATCAATCTATGGAGTAATCTAGCAACGAGGGGAAGGGGAGTGCATCTACATACCCTTGTAGATCGCTAAGCGGAAGCGTTGCAAGAACGCGGATGAAGGAGTCGTAGTCATAGCGATTCAGATCGCAGTTGATTCCGATCTAAGCGCCAAACAACGGCGCCTCCGCGTTCAACACACGTGCAGCCCGGTGACGTCTCCCACGCCTTGATCCAGCAAGGGGAGAAGGAGAGGTTGGGGAAGACTCCATCCAGCAGCAGCACGACGGCGTGGTGGTGGTGGAGGAGCGCGGAACTCTAGCAGGGCTTCGCCAAGCACTACGAGAGACGAGGAGGGAGACAGGTAGGGCTGCGCCAAGAGGGAGATGATCTCGTGTGTCTTGCAGCCCCCAATACCTCAAGTATATATAGGGGAAGGGGAGGGGCTGTGCCCCCATCTAGGGTTCCCTCCCTAGGGGTGGCGGCATCCCCAAAACCCATCTAGGGTGGCGGCCAAGGGGGGAGAGGGGGGCGCACCTAGGGTGGGCCTTAGGGCCCATCTGCCCTAGGGTTTGCCCCCCTCCCCTCTAGGAGGCGCCTTGGGCCTTGGTGGAAGGCGCCCCAGCCCACCTAGGGCCTGGTCCCTTCCCACTATTGGCCCATGTAGGCCTCCGGGGCCCGTGGCCCCTCCCGGTGGACCCCCGGACCCCTTCGGTGGTCCCGGTACACTACCGGTGATGCCTGGAACACTTCCGGTGGCCAAAACCATACTTCCTATATATCAACCTTTACCTCCGGACCATTCCGGAACTCCTCGTGACATCTGGGATCTCATCCGGGACTCTGAACAACATTCGGTAACCGCGTACATACTTTCCCTATAACCCTAGCATCATCGAACCTTAAGTGTGTAGACCCTACGGGTTCGGGAGTCATGCAGACATGGCCGAGACAACTCTCTGGTCAATAACCAACAGCGGGATCTGGATACCCATGTTGGTTCCCACATGCTCCACGATGATCTCATCGGATGAACCACGATGTCAAGGATTCAATCAATCCCGTATACAATTCCCTTTGTCTATCTGTACGATACTTGCCCGAGATTCGATCGTCGGTATCCCGATACCTGGTTCAATCTCGTTACCGGCAAGTCTCTTTACTCGTTCCGTAACACATCATCCCGTGATCAACTCCTTGGTCACATTGTGCACATTATGATGATGTCCTACCGAGTGGGCCCAGAGATACCTCTCCGTTTACACGGAGTGACAAATCTCAGTCTCGATTCGTGCCAACCCAACAGACCTTTATAGCCACCCAATTACGTTGTGACGTTTGGCACACCCAAAGCACTCCTACGGTATCCGGGAGTTGCACAATCTCATGGTCTAAGGAAATGATACTTGACATTAGAAAAGCTTTAGCATACGAACTACACGATCTTGTGCTAGGCTTAGGATTGGGTCTTGTCCATCACATCATTCTCCTAATGATGTGATCCCGTTATCAACGACATCCAATGTCCATGGTCAGGAAACCGTAACCATCTATTGATCAACGAGCTAGTCAACTAGAGGCTTACTAGGGACATGGTGTTGTCTATGTATCCACACATGTATCTGAGTTTCCTATCAATACAATTCTAGCATGGATAATAAATGATTATCATGAACAATGAAATATAATATAATAATAACTAATTTATTATTGCCTCTAGGGCATATTTCCAACAGATACGTCTCCAACGTACCTATAATTTATGAAGTATTCATGCTATTATATTATCCATCTTAGATGTTTTATATACATTTATATGCTATTTTATATGATTTTTGGGATTAACCTATTAACCTAGAGCCCAGTGCGAGTTTCTGTTTTTTCCTTGTTTTTGAGTTTTACAGAAAAGGTATACCAAACAGAGTCCAATTGACGTGCCAATTTTTGATAATCTTTTATGGACCAAAAGAAGCCCCTGGAGTAAAAGAGTTGGGCCAGAAAAGTCCCAGGCTGTCCACGAGGGTGGGGGGCACGCCCACACCCCCTGGGCGTGGGCCTCTATCTCGTGGACAACTCGGAGACCCCCTTGACGTGAAACCGACACCAAAAATTCCTATAAATACAAAAACCTCCAGAAAACAACCTAGATCAGAAGTTCCGCCGCCGCAAGCCTCTGTAGCCACGAGACATCAATCTAGGCCCTCTCTGGCACCCTGCCGGAGGGGGCCATCATCACCGGAGGCCATGGGGAAGGATCTCAGAGGGGCCATCATCGGCATGAAGGCCAAGGACCAGAGGGGGAACCTCTCCCCAACCAGGGGGGAGGCCATGGAGGAGGAAGCACAAGGGGGAGAACCTCTCCTCCTCTCTCTCGGTGGCGCCGGAGTGCCATCGGGAGGGGAATCATCGCCGCGGTGATCGTCTTCATCAACATCACCATCCTCATCTCTTTTACGCGGTCCACTCTCCCGCACCCCGTTGTAATCCCTACTTGAACATGGTGCTTTATGCCACATATTATGGTCCAATGATGTGTTGCCATCCTATGATGTTTTGAGTAGATATCCTTTGTCTTTGGGTTGATTGATGATCTAGATTGGTATGCGTTGTATGTTTTATTTTGGTGCTGCCCTATGGTGCCCTCCGTGTCGCGCAAGCGTGAGGGATTCCCGCTGTAGGGTGTTGCAATATGTCCATGGTTTACTTATTGTCTGCGTTGCTTGAGTGACAGAAGCATAAACATGGATAAGTGGGTCACGGCGTGTGGGATAAAGGGGACTTGATACTTTTAATGCTATGGTTGGGTTTTACCTTAATGATCTTTAGTAGTTGCGGATGCTTGCTAGAGGTCCAATTATAAGTGCATATGATCCAAGAAGAGAAAGTATGTTAGCTTATGCCTCTCCCTCTTATGAAATTACAATAGTGATTACCGGTCTTGTTAACAATTGCCTAGGACAATTCCGCACACCGACCCATCATTATTCCACACTCGTTATTTATAATATCTAGTAATATATTCTAACTTTATGATAACAACACCTACTTTTATATTTTAGCTTTCCGATATCATGCAAAGTTATCCTCTTCATACCCGCAACGTAGTTTTATTTCTCGTTTCTAGTTGAAAGCAAACGTTCGGTGTACGTAGAGTCGTATCAGTGGCAGATAGGACTTGAGAGAATATTGATCTTACCTTTAGCTCCTTGTGGGTTCGACACTCGATACTTATCACTTTCACCTTTGAAAATTGCTATGATGATTTCCTGCATTTGGAGATTATTTATTTTTCAGCATCTCCTTCTTCCTGCTGATAGGCAGGGCCCACACTGTCGATCCAAAAACCAAAAGTAGATTTTTTTTTTTTTTGCACAAGTCCCTGGATGGACAGGACATGGATTCCCTTCCTTGTAAAAGCAGCAAAGGCACTAGTGGAAAACTTGAGAGACAGGGCAGAGCAGGGCAGGGCCGCCGGAGAGACATGCATATTCCAAGTGTAAGTGTAGGAGGGCAAAGCAAAGGAGCGGCGACGCACACCACACGTCGTCGCCGACCTGCCCTCCCCTCCCCGTCAATGTAGGGGTGAGTGCACGCAGCATCAGATTCCATTTCCATGCCGCCGGTCGATCGCCTTCCCCCTCTCGATTGAGACCGCCTTTCTCCACTATAATATAAATCCCACCGCCGTCGCCGTGTAATCAACCAGCAGCCAACACACATTGCCATCGCCGGCCGGTGTGTTCAGCTTGCTCCCAGTCCCAGTACAAGTACAGTACGTTCAAAGCCATGGCGGACGGCGACCAGAACCAGCAGCCGCCGCGCTACTGGTTCCCCTACTGGAGCCCGGTGCGCCCGCAGCTGTCGCGCCGCCTCTCCCCGCCCTCCTCGCCCGCAGTGCCGTCCTCGCCGCGCCGCCCGTCGCCCTCCCACCCACGCCAACCCACTCCTCCTCGTGCGGCCCACAGCCAGGCGTCCTCCCGCCCGTCCCCGTCCCCGTCCCCGTCCCGGGCCTCGCCGCTCGCGCCCATCCGAGAGCCGCCCAACAGCAACTCCAACGCCGGTGCTACTGCCAGGCCGCCTCCTAAGCCGGTCGCTCTACCCGCGACGCCCAAGCCCAAGGATGTCGACGTCGTCCCGCAGACGGAGAAAGCCGCCGTGCACCCGACTCCTGCTGCGGCTGAGACCAAGCACGGCAAGGCCGCCCAACACCACCACAAGGAGAAGGAGGCTGACAAGGACGAGCACAAGAGCAAGGACAAGAAGCACCACGCCGGCGAGGACGGCAAGCACAAGGACAAGGAGAAGAAGCACCACGCCGACGCCGGCGAGGAGAGCAAGCACAAGGAGAAGAAGCACCATGCGGACGCCGGCGACGAGGGCAAGCACAAGGGGAAGGAGAAGGAGGCCAAGGCGGAGCACGGGAAGCTGCACGGCGAGCTCAAGGCCGACATGGTGCGCAGGGCCACCGGCTCCGGGCACGGGCAGGGGGCGAGCGTGATCACGCTGGCCGGGGAGAACAAGGGCGCGTCCATGAAGGTGGGCGGCAAGGGCAAGGACGGCTCGTGGAAGGAGCACCACGGCGGCCACCGGCTGGACGGGAAGCCGGTGGACGGGCAGAAGAAGCAGGGGATGATGACGGCGCTGATCAACAGCAACGTGCAGGTGATCAACAACTCGCTGCTGCTGCACAGCTCATGCAACGGTGGCGACCCCGGCGTGCACCTCAAGCTCTCCGCCAAGTCCGCCAACAAAGACAAGCAGAAGCATGCCGCTGCAAAGAAATGAGCGCCGTCGACGACTCATCTGAGCCGTCCAGTTGTAACTATATTATGCAAATAAGAGCAATTCTAACAGATCATGCCCCAAGGCTGAAACCACACCACAATTGTTATGATTCCCAAGCTACTTTCTCCAGAAAAAGGTATTGCAGTTTACACCCATAAGCCTATGCAATGTTGTTTACAAGGTTATTTTCAAAATGATCGCCATGAGATGGAAATTATTTCTACCAGAAATAATAAACCCAACACAAAGTGCATTTGTCCCTGGGAGGTTAATTACGGGTAATGTTCTTATTGCTTATGAAAGCTTGCACACAATTAAGCAAAAAAAAAACATGCAAGGATGGGTGGTGTGCGGTCAAGCTTGACATGCACAAAGCATATGATCGAGTAGAGTGGGTCTTCCTGGAAGCTATTCTTTTGAAGCTCGGTTTTAATGCTAACTGGGTAAAGATGATCACGTTGTTTGTTTCTTCAGTTGAATACAAAGTCAGGTACAACTCAGCGGACACAGAAGCATTTAAACCAACTAGAGGTCTCCATCAAGGGGGATCCTCTCTCGCCGTATCTATTTCTCCTTTCTACGGAAGGCCTCACTGCCTTATTATCCAGGGCCGAACAAGAAGGCGACCACGTGGAAGTCAAAGTTTGTCGTGATGCACCGACAGTAACAAACCTTTTGTTTGCAAATGAGTCGCTTGTTTTGCTGTAGGCCAGTGCTGCTTGCTTAAAATCCATTTTGGATATGTATTCAGCATCCGGCCAACTTGTTAGTGTGGAGAAATCTAGTGTTTTTTCCAGCCCAAGTACGGGCCTTCATGTGAAGGCCGAGGTATGCTCAACCCTAGATATCATGACAGAGGCTTTGAATGACAGGTACCTGGGTCTTCCATCTGACTTTGGGTATTGATAAAAGTGCCATGTCCAATATTTGGTTGATCGCCTAGTTCAGAGATTAATGGGATGGAAGGAGAGATGCTTATCTTCTTCTGGAGGTAAATAAGTGCTCTTAAAATCAGTAGCGCAAACAATACCAACTTATGTGATGTCCGTCTTCAAAATGCAAAGGAATCATAGATGCAAGGATGTCTCGTTTTTGGTGGGGTGATGATGCAACTAATAGAAAGATGCATTTGTTCCCATGGTGAAAGATGTGTATACCAAAAGGAGAAAGGAGGTATGGGCTTCAGGGATATTCATTGTTTCAATCTTGCACTCGTAGCGAAAAAAGCCTGGCATCTTATTGATAATCCAGCTTCATTATGTGCAACTATCCTAAAAGCCAGGTAGTTCTCTTGAGTGCTACTTTGGAATAAAAATCATCATATACTATGAAATTTATAGCGGCAGCTAATGAAAGAAGTGTGCGACACATTATATGATTCTTTCACAGCGGAAGCTTTGGCAGTTAGGTTTGGGCTAAACCTTGGCAGAACTGTGGGCTGTAGCAAGGCCGTGTCATGATCAACTCGACCGGACAGTCTGGAGGCAGTACAAGCTATGAGACATGGCAATTCTTCTTCGGTGACAAGCAAGCACAATTATTGATGATTGCTATTTGATGCCCTCGGATTTTAATCATTTATCTTATGATCATTGTAATAGAGAGTGTAATAAAGTAGCACATGAACTTGTTAGGCTAGTTAAATTTTGTCCTCCTTTTGTATGGATGGATTCGAGAGCTGCGAAGGTGCTTCAATTACTTGTAAACGATGCCGCGGTTTTGCTAGAGGAATAAAGGAGGAGAAGTTTGTCAAAAAAAAATCATCGGTGGCATAAAGGTTTTTTTTTTTTGAGAAACAAGGGGTGTTTTAGTTTTTTTTGTAGGAATCACAGGGGTGTTTAGTTGGACCGTAGTAAGTATTTTGTGGGCTGCGGCCCAAAATGCCATCCCCATCCTAAAACCAACCAACCCAACCCAACCCAACCCTAGCCCCCTTTGTCTCCACTCAAGACTGAACCAACCAACCAACCAACCAAGCAGCCTCCTTTGTCTCTCTCTGTGGCGGCGGCGGCCGGCGGCGAGGCGATGAGGGCGGTCACCGGCGCCATCGTCTCCTCCAAGCCGTGCTCGCTCCTCAAGGCCAAGGTCATCCTCGACGGATTCCACAAGAGCTCCGCCTCCAACCTCCCCTCCTCCGACGCAGGCACATACCTCCGCACCGCCGCCGACGCCGTCGACGAGCTCCGCGAGTTCCGCCGCGACCTACTCAGGGCCCAGCACCACCACCAGCACGAGGTCAAGGTGAAGGTGGATGTGGAGGAGGATCTTGTTCACAGCCCTTGTGCCGCTGCCGCCAGTGAGAGGAAGCGGAGGAGCAAGGAAGAGAGGCGTGTCGTCAAGCAGGAGCAAGATGTCCCTTTGATCCAACTCCAACAGGAGGAGGCGGCGGCGGTGGTGTCCAAAGTAGGGATCAGTTTGGTTCCCAGGAAGAAGAAGAAGAAGGAGGAGGAGCAGAAAGACATCACCATCATCAAGCAGGAGGCAGAGGAGGAGGAGGAGGAGCCGGAGCAGCACAATAAGAAGCGGAAGCATGCCGCACAAGAGTTGGTCGAGGTGAAGAAAGAAGAAGCTGATTTCATCGATGCCGATTTGGGGAGCGACAAGAAGAAGAAGAAGAAGAAAAACAAGAGGAGCAGAGATGGCGACGACGCCCAAGAAGAAGCAGAGCATACCAAGAAGAAGCAGCGCAAGTAGTAATAATACTCTCTGGGAGGGAGGTTAGTTTAGGCCTTGGAACAAGAACCCATACTGCCTACTTGCAAATGTGTCATGAGGAGGAGGATATTTTCAATGATTTAGAAGAATCGGTGAGGTTGATTTAGCTGTCTGTCGCATTTTAGGCTTTATTATTCTAGTACAATTGGAGGCTGTTAAAGACAGGCCACTCTGGTGGACTCTGTTTTGTCTTGTGGCACCTCATCATTATGCAATGCCATTGTCTTGTTGCAATGAAATTTACACTTTTGCTGTCCCCTGAAATGATTCACTAGTTTCATATTATGCTCACTCTACTGTTTGTGGCTTATGAGGATGTGTATGACCCCTTTGTAGTGAAATCCACTTATTGGAGCCTGTTAAATAACAGGTGCCATATATGAGATTTCCGACCTTCAGATTTAGCATTTGGAATTATACTAGTATCTATTTGGTTTAACTCAACTTCTTCTTAGTGCAGCATTATTGTCCTGCTACTTATCTCTTCACCTGCCCTCTAATCAAGCATGTCATCTTGCAAACCAGCTGTGTGCAAAATAATCTGTCACGAATGATAATAAATTCATAGGTTCCTTCAAATTAGATTGATATATATATTGTTACAAGTTAAGTTATACAGAAACATTTAACTGAGTCAGCATTATTAACTCGCTACTTGTCTTCACATCTATCCACAGATCAAGTGTGTCATTGTATGAAAAATAATGTACCATGACTGTTATAAACTTCAGTAACTTACAGTTTGGACCATGAGCCTGAAAAACCAACACGAGCAATCGCTTCGCTGATTCAGTGCTGTCTTGCAGCTGATTCATTCTGTGCTTTGCCTCAATAGTCATACACTGATAACTGTTGTGCATGAGATGATTTTCCTTGCTGACAGCTGACACACCTGTCTGAGTAGTCAACCTTCATTTTGTGTCCTATTATGTTGCATAAATATCAACTTTGCTGTTTTAAGAGAAAATTATATCGGCAGAATTTAATTTGCTTTAGAGACTATTGTTGCAAGCATTTTCTGTCAGCCATGGTCACCGTGTCCAGTCTCAGATACTTACCCTGTTGGACAGCAGTACAAGGCAGAACAACCATGGACCAGCAGCAGAGTCGGATCCAGGTACACTCAACAGCTCTCTTCTGTGACATCTGATACTGCTTGGAGATGTGTCATGAGGAATTTTTTTGAAGATTGGTACAGTGAGGTTGATCTATCTGTCTCTTCTTTTCTAGGCTTTATTTTACAAAAATCGAGGCTCTATTTTGTCTGTTGTGACACCTGATCATTATGCCATATTATGCTCACTCTGGTTCTGGTAGGCTCAACAGCTCTGTTTTGTGCTAAATGCATATTACGCCCACTCTACTGTTACACCCACTCTCTGTAGTGAAGTTTATCTAATCTACTGAAGCCTGTTGGTCCTATATATGAGACTTCTTACCTTGAAAGTAGCATTTGGAATTATACTATTTGCTGTATACTGATACAAGTGGTGATGCAAAAAAGAGTTATACAGAAACATTTAGCTAACTGTTTATTGCAGCATTATTGTCCTGTCCTGCAACTTGTCTGTACACCTACCCTCCGGTCAAGTGTGTCATTGTATGAGAAAATAAAATAATGTAGCACAAATAAGTTACAGTCTGAACCATGAGGCAGCTCTGAGCCTGAAAAAGCAAAGACAAGTAATCTCTGATTCAGCGCCTGTCTTGCAGCTGACAGCTCTTGCACACACACCTGTCTGAGTTAGTCAAACTTCGCATTTTAGGCCCAATTATGGTACTCTCATGTTCGATATCGAAAACTTTACATAAATATCACCTTCTCTATTTTAGGACATAATTTAATTTGCTCAAGAGACTTGTTGCATATCTTTTCTGTCAGCTTGGTCTTTTGAATAGTAAGGTGTAATCATCACTATTTCTTTTAAGATGTCAAGAGTTGATAAACCATGGTCAGGCGCAAAGTTAGTGGTAGAATGCTTATTGAAAAGAGAGGTTCCACAGTTACCGAGGTTGAATAAGACCCAAAATTATTTTTTCAGATGATTTATAATTACAGTCGGCCATGTGTGCAGAGCAGAGCAGATACTAAAGTGCACTTAATGGAAGGTGGAAAAAATTAAAGGGAAGGTGAGGGTTGTTGAAACTTAGCAATTGATTGTTTTGTAGGTGGAAATTGTCAGTCAACCAGGTTTATAATTCCTTTGACCACTTGAAATTGCAGCCAAGACCTTGCAGCGCACCCAAGCCAGCAGAGCATTTTTTGGTATTTGAATCAGGAACTATGACACTGGACAATGGGGAGGACAGGAGCAGGGTCCTGGTAATTGGTGGCACAGGTCACATCGGATAGGCAAGCATATTGTTGTACCTCTGTCCTCATGAGCCAGGGATGCTGCGCCTTTTGATCCAGCCAAGGCGCAGCTCCTCAAAAGCTTCATCGACTCCGGTGTTGCTCTCATCAAGGTATAAGATTCATCAAGCTGATTTCGTCGACACTGATTTGGGGAGCTGGTGGTTGAGCATACCAAGAAGAAGCAGCGCAAGTCGTGATCCGGAGGAATTTTTTTGAAGATTGGTAAAGTGAGGTTGATGTAGCTATCTGTCATATTTTAGGAGGCTTTATTTATTGTGGCTGCTGTGGTCTTTTGATAGACAATGAAATTACTAAGTACAGTTTTATTGTCCGTTGAGATTCCTCTGTTTCATATTATGGTTGCTCTAGTGTTAAATCTATTTATTGGAGCCTGTTGGTGCTATCTGAAGATTGGCATTTGGATGTATACTTTTGCTGTATGCTGCTGATACAGGTGGTGATGCAAAGAGAGAAGAATTACATAAAAGAAAGAATGCATTTAACTCAAGTTGTTAATGTAACATTGTTGTCCTGCTACTTACCTCTACCTTAGCCTGAAAAACAAACACATAGCAATATTTGATTACAGTTCTGTCTTGCAGCTGAACCATGTGTCCAACCTTCGTTGTATGCCAGTTTTTTTTTTTGGTTAAATAAATATAACCCAAAATTTTCTGAAGAGACTTTTATTGCAAATATTTTCTGTCTGCATAGTCTTTTGAGCATGTACGTACTATTTTCTTTTAAGATGTCACATTTGCCGAGGTTGAATAAGACCCTAAAATATTTTTAAAGATGGATGAACTACAGTTGACCATGGATGTGGATGAGTTCCTTGTGTCATGGCGAAGCAAGCACCTGCACAACCGCAAAAAGGAAAAACACAAAGGAAAAAAAAACTGATAAAAATCAACTTAGATGTCATGTCACATCTGGATGTGCCCTATACACACCCAAAGAAAAAAGGAAAAGGAAATGATATGTTTGATTCAATCCCGAGGCAGACCTTAAGATAAGTTTTAACAACACAACAGAATATTGCAGCTTCTGACGACTCAAGACAACAACAACAACAACAACAACATGTCTAGCATACTGTTGAAGCAAATGGGACAAATTCTTCTTCTTCTTCACCTTTGCCTTGAGGACTTGAATGCTCTCTCCTAGCTCACATAGCCTTTAAGCTGCAATAAAACATATATCAATGCAATCAGGGCCCCCGCAATGGATAACATGGTTTTGTAAAACCACACACACACACATAAAAAACCCTAGTAGCTTGATATACTTCACCTGAGATTGATATACTACTACAATGCAAGTACAGTACCAACAGCCACAAAGAGATAAGTAATAGCATTAGCCTCATTGAATCCACGCCGAACGGTTCCAGCTATATCCTGCAGCAGAATTGACTTGCCAAGCATCCATCCCTCGACTCCACATTTCTGGGCTGGCCCATTCATATCTTCTTCTTTTTCCTCTCGAAAAAAACTCATCAACATTTTTTTTCAAACCACAAACATTTTCTTAATTTACCAATGTTTTTAGTAATTCACTAACATTTCTTAATCCACAATATTTTCTGAATGCACCAACATTTCCTCGAATTCATGGATATTTTAAAAAATTTGTGAACGTTTTTTGAACCTCGGTTATTTTTAACATTCACGATTTTTTTTGTTGAATCGACAAACATTTTTTGAATCCACAAACATTTCTTGAATTCACAAAAAGAATTAAAATTCATGAATGTTTTTTGAATCCACAAACTTTTTTTCAAATGCGTTCAATGGCACCAACACTAGCCACTCGACCCAAACACAAACAAAAGCGTGTGAAAGGCCAACCATGGACTTGGTTGCATGAAGGAGCCCAAAGGCATGGATATATTTCATGTAGATCATTTTGATGCGCGGCAGCGGGTTAGATCCGATATCCCCGTTGTAGAACCCTATCCTCCACCCATCATATAAGGTGGAGGCTAGGGGGCTCTCAAAATCATCTACTCGTGTAGATTAGACCACCGGTAGCTCAACATACACTCCATTGTAATCCCTCACACGAGACATACCCACTATGAATAACAACAAGCACTCATCATCAGAGCCTCGAACTTTGGTAAAACCTTTGTGTGATTTCCAATCTGAGACTTGCAGCCGCGTCAGCAACCCTATCGAGGGTACTAACCGGATTATGCATCGTCAGATGGTGCTGCAACCGTGAGGCGGCAGCACAACGATCGACCACTACAGATCCTACAAAGCCAAGCCTCTAGTGACTCTGGTGCTCGGGTAAAGCGGTGTAGGGTGGTCGTGTTGCAACCTGCGCGGTACGGTATGACACCGCATCTGGCGAGGCTCCTTTGACTGCTTGACCCAAAATATTTTGCCGGTGGTTTTCTTGTTGTAACAGAAGTGGCGATACAATTGTAACCGAAACATGCGCAACACCTGGTTTTATTCTCATAAGAGATCCTGGTGTGCCCAATGCCCCAACATTTACCGCAGAATAGATAATTAGTTTTTTTTGAGGGGCGGTAATCTATACCTAGTAATAAAGTAAGGTACATTTCGCCCATTTTTTCATCCGTGCATCATCAAAAAGAATTTTTTCTATCCGAGGTGGTACTAAATTCTTATGTGTGTTCATCTGTTAGAAAAAAACGCTTCTTTAGAATTTGGTACGTGGGTGCGCGTTGTGTCCTAACGAAGCCAGCCCACTTATTTTTCTGCCCACGCAGCTATGAAATTCTATTTTCCGTATAGGGCAACAAATAGTCGGAGCTTCACACAGCACAACCAATAATGGGCTGGCCCGTTTTTTTCTATTTTTATTCTCCTTCCCTTATTTCTTTTCAAAACTCTCAAAAAACGTTCAGATTTTTTTTTAAAAAAATCAAATTATAGAAAATATTCAGAACTCCAAAATTTGTTGCTATTTCGAAAAATATTCGGAACTTGAAAAAAGTTTCCCATTTTTTGAAAACTTTTATTTTTTTCAAAATTGTTTGATATTTCTAAAAATAAAATGGCAATTTAGAAAATGCTTCAAATTCAAAAAATATTCTTGTTTTAGTGATTTTTTCACAATTCAAATAATGTTGAAAGATACACATTTTTGAAAAATGTTATGAATTTTCAACACATGTTCCTATTCTAAAAAATGTTCAAAAATTCAAATTCATGTTTTCATAAAAAAATTGATGTTTAAAAATATATTTGTGCATTTTAAAAGTTGTTCCTGTGTCAATTTTTGTTCACGTTTTTTTTTCTGAAAGTGTACATAGTTTTCAAAAAATCGTTCAGGATATAAAAAATGGTTCATGTATCCTACAATATTTAGAAAGTTTATACGTTAAAATCTCCTCGATTGAAAGGAAAAGTAGATTGAATAATTCATAGGCCTTCTCTGGCATACGATGACGTAATAAAACTCTTAAATGCCCTCGATCAATGAATGAAAATAATAGCAGATTGATTACTTCACACCCGGCGAAACGGAGAAGCTGAATGTTCATTTTTCACGCGCGCGCAGGGTATTTCTTGCACATATAATTCTCACTGATTTTAAATGCATACTAATTCTTCCCCCGTTGCAATGCATGGACATATGTGCTAGTGGATAATTAGTTGATTAGCTGGGCATAGACACTCCACATTCCACGGGATTGGGTTGCTGAGTAGGTGTTGGGTGGTCGGCCCAAGTTCCGATCCTAAATTTGAAATGCCGTTGGGCTCGGCCGATGGCGATCTGCTATGCATGGGTGTAATTCACGATCACTGCACTATGCGTGGATTTGACGATTATAGATCACAAAGGGATCGAGTTGGCCCCCTTCAAGACTTGCACATTTGTGTTGATTGCATGATGGATCATTGTGGCCTTGATCTTGAGTAGGCTCGACCTGGTCAACAGAGATTTAAATCATGATAACGTGCCTTTCTTGCAGGCCCGGACCCCCAAAATTCAGGGGCTCCTTTCTCCTAATTTCCTTCCTAATCTCAGTCGCCGGTTCGCTGTCTTCCTGATATCTATTTCCAGCGAATCAACCTGTGGTTGAGTTGGTTAGGTGGACAGTGTGTGCGTTCATAAGGGTGAGTGTATGCGCGTGTATATGAGCGATTGTGTCTGTACTGATGCTAAAAAAAAAGATATCTATTTCCAGGGTACCGGATGGCGAGACGCTAGTCAGAATAGTACGCGCCGCCGCTTTGCTCTCTGCCTTCAGGCGCTGGACATGCACACACACATGACAGATTCGCCGGCCTAATTTCAGACGAGTCCATATTGCGTCATTGGAACATCGCTCAACACCCTAGCACCAGAGCCAATCCGATCATCCAAGGTATATTATAGTAGTGTTCTCTGATCCCTACTCCGTATACGTTTACTACTGATTAAGAATTTATCCGTCACTATTTATTTATTTATTTTTCCAGCACAGTTAAAAATGATACAATGGGTGGATGATGCAATCACAGGAGCGTTCTTGATACAAAAAAACAAGTCGTTGAACCCAAATGGTAAATTGGCGAATGTTGTTGTGGAGGAAGACGAACAAATTGATGGATATTCCAAATCTGATCAAGAGGGAAATGTTAAAACTAACATCCATGATAAAAGTGTAAGTGGTTCTGAGAGTGCAATTATTTCAATAGGTTCACATTTTTTGCCGGAAATTTCAATAGGTTCACATGCACAATCTACTAGCGTCGATGATTGTTCAGTTTTGCTTTTTTTTTTCTGAATTAAAAATTATTAATTGACTTTGCCAGATGGTGTAATGTCTTCTATGATGATTTTCAGTATGTAAGGAAGTCGATTTTCAACCAATGCGATAGTTAAAAGTATTGAATAGCTATTTGAGATAAACGGTGACTCACGACAGTTTAAATGGTTTGACAACAAGATGCATTGAGCAGAAATTATCGGATAAGATTTACATCAACCCCATCATAAGTGAGTTTGCATCAAAGAATGTTATTTCTTAAACGGTAACATGTACAATTATTTCGTATGTATATTGTTTTTGATGAATTTAAATGATTATGGTAATGTTTCATATATTCATAATTATTACTATATTGTCTATATTAAGGGCCTCAAATTTTGGTTTCGCCCCGCCCCCCCAAAATCTCAGGACCGGCCCTGATTGTCGTACCTCGTCCAACTTATCTGACTGTTCTTTGGCTCGCTGAAATGGCACCTCTGCCTACCTTGCTATAAACAAATAAAGCTGTTATACCTGATTACTTAGTATCCAATACTGATCTTGACTAGCAGCCCATTAGTACCTAATCCTTTTCAATTTACGCTTAAAAACCCATTAGTACCTAATCATTTGTGCATACGGAAATAATCCATCAGTATGTAATCCTGGATTTGATTTCCGTGCCCCTGAAATTTGGAGGCCATGTGTGTGTCAAATAGTCTCTATTTCACATAGGGAAACGATCGAGGTAAAGTGAGACAGGTCGGCCTATTCTGCGTTATACAGTTCCCGGTTTTGACTCTTTAACCGGTTTTGGGAACCTTCTGGAAGGTTTTGGTTCCGTCTTTTCTTGTTTTGGGATCCATCTAAATTTCTAAAGGATTATGGTCAGGTTTTTGTGTTATTTTTCTCTTTACAGATTTTTTTGTTATTTATTTTTCGTTTTTTTCATAAATTTTCAAAATTTCATTTTTTGAAAACTTTCGGAATATAATTTGTTTTGCATTTTTAAAATTATGTTGAAAACATAAAAATTGTTTGCATTCTATTTATTTTTTCTGAAATTTTAAAACATTTTTGCAGTTGTTACAAAAATGTTCTCAACTTTTTTCAAATCGCACTTTTCCAAAAGATATTCTCGTTTTCAAAAAGATCATTTTTAAAGAAATGTCATGAAAATTCTAAAAATCTTCTTAAATTTTCAAAATATTTTTATATTTTTAAAAATTCACTTTTCCATGCCTAATAATAGTAAAGCAAGTTGGTTCTAATTTTTGTGCGTCCTCTGTTTGAAAAGCAAATAGTTTTGTCCCGAATTTTGTACGTGGGCCGCGCATGCTGCGGCCCAGCAAAGCAATCCCATTGGTTTCCTGCCCATGCATATGAGAAACATTATTTACCGCATGCACCGGCAGATAATCAAAATATCGCACATGGCAACAAAATTGGACCGGCCCGTTTCCATTTTTTTTCTATATTCTGTTTCTATTTTTGTTTTATCCTACTTTTTATTTTTTATCTTACAACTTTATTTTTCATTTTTCTTTTTCATAAAGTCTAGTATGTCTCAATTTTTCAGAGTTCCATTTTTTGTTTCCTTTTTTGAAAAATCGGCAGAATTTCAAAACAAATCCAATTGTCAAATATGTTTCAAACTTTAATTTTTTCTTCTCTTTCCAATTATTTTTCAAAACTAAAAAATGTTCTCATTTTTTAACATATGTTTATGTTTTCCAAAGGTGTTTGAGATTTTCGAAATAAATTGTATTTTATATAATGATACAAATTCTAAAAATATTCATATTTATTGAAATGTTCACAAATTTAAAGTATGGTTTGTGTTGAAAAAACACCTTAAAACTTGTTTTCAATGTTCAAAACATGTTTCCATTTTCACAAATTGTTCACAAATTAAAAAAACATGTTTTCTTAAAAAGAGGTTCATGTTTTCAAAAACCATTTGTGAATCATTAAAACAACATTTCAAATTTTGTTTGTCTTTTCCCAAAATTAATGAAATTTAAAAAAAAATGCTCGCATGTTTTAGAAAAAGAATCAGGATTTCAAAAATTGTTCACATTTTGAAGAATATTCAGAATCGTAGCCATTACTTTATTTTTTGAAAAGCTCAAAGAAAAACCAGAAAAATGATTAAAAAAATATCGAATGCTACGGTACATTATGTTCTTAAACATTCGTGTTGGCCATTTTTTAGCAGGAGTTGTTTGTTTGAATGGCTATCAGCATATGGTGGAGATATTGAGGTCATGAATCTAATCCTTCAACTGAGTGGTTGTTTTGGATTTTTATTCGTGTCTTACAAACACACGTCGTTTTGGTAACTGCGAGTGGCCTAACCCAGACGCGAACTGTTGTGCATCCCACATGCCATTTGACGATAAAATAGAATATGTTGGTTGGCTATAATTAAAAGAAATTGTAGGCACATGCCAATAAAAGAGGATATGCTGGTTTGGCTCTGATTAAAAAAATGTCGGCAAGTAAGCTCTAAAATAATTAAAGAGAATAAACCCTGGTAAAGCAGGGACTACGTGGTTATGCGCTGATTATGGCAATGAAATGAGATTCACTGAATTAGTAATCCATCGGGTTACGCCATCGTAGGAGAGAGTGGTCGAAGCAACTATGCCAACCATAACCTAGACACAGAGACGGACCCGGACAAAAGGCACGAGTTGAGTGGTGGCCACCACACCTTCCAACCCCTACAGTATCAAGATCTCGCGGGCCAAATATGACCCGTGAGAACACTGCAACTCCTCGCGCTGTCACCCACCGCTGCGGAGACCGTTTTGATGGACACATCAATTACCTCTCCCGATGCTGGTCACAAAAAAACCTCCCATTACAATGCACGGGCATATGTGCTAGTAAATACTAACTGTCCATGTTTTCCAGGAAATGGAAAAAGAAATAGAAAAACTGAAAAACGGAGTTGTTACTGTATCCCCAAGCCGAGTTGCTACAATATCCATCGCTCAGGTGCATGATAAATGGGCTAACACAGTTATGGCCTCCTCTGTTGTCCCTATTATGTGATCAGGGATGGAGACACTGCGAGGAAGGGGGGCGGGGTGGAGGATCAGGGCCTGCACCCCCCCCCCCCTTTATAGATCGAGACTTTGCTTTACCTTTTGCAAAGGTCACTCCAACCTCCTCAGGCGCTAAAAAATGGCGCACTGCATGTGCACCACTTATCTCACTGCGGGAGATCCGTTTGTTCAAAAAAAGATCATCTCTTGAACCTTGCTTCTAAATCGTGAATCGCTTTCATCATCATTTCTCGAGTCAAGATGTTCAAAATTAGATTCCATGTTAATAGGTTTCAACGAACTTTTTTGTCACAGAAATCCAAAAGAAGGGAAAAAATAATAAAATCTTATAATAAAATGAAAACCAGAAAACCAGCGATCGAAAGAAAATGAATGTAAAAAAAGTAGAGCCCAGAAGTAAGTCGCATTTTTCACTCTTTTCCCTTTTTTCCAGAAGCACAACTGTGCTCCTGGCGATAGAAAATGTGTGTTTCTTACGGAAACAAATATGTGTCTTCACAAAAAGCAAATTTGTGCTTTCCGTGGTAGCACAATTTGTTTTCCTTTCAAAGAAGAGAGCAATTCTGTGCTTCTCGGGGAAGCATAATCTATTTCCGTGCAAAAAACTAAAATTCCGTGCAATTGTTTTCTCCAAAATCTTGAGAAAACCGGAAAACCAAAAAACCTACAAAAAATCATCTAAAACCCAAAATCATGTCGAGAAAAGTAAAATAAAATAAAATCCAAAAGAAGCACGTCCAACATGCGACATGTGCCGGCAGCTAGATGCACCACTTGACGTGTTCCTAGGCCATGAAAAGTGACCCATGGAGGTTCCCCTCCAGGGGTAACATCCATTTAGTTACTCCCTATTGATTAGTGATAAATTCTGCTGGGCTGAGAAAATGGCCATACAAATGCTCACTCAAGGCCTACTCTGCTCCCAGGCCCTCATGTTAAGTGCCCTTTCCCATAATTAGGGATGAGATTAGTGAAATCACTAGTTGAGGAGTACTCGTTGCAAATATCACTTCAACTTCTCAGGTTGTGACAAGTGGCGCACATGCAGCACTCCACTTGTCGCAACCGGGAGTTTTCCCTTTTTTTTCGTAGATTCGTTTATTCAATACGTTTTATCTCTCCAACCGCGCGTCCAAATTTCGAACCACTTTCATCGTTGGATTCCTCGCGTCGAGATCTTCAAAACTAGAATACATGTTGATAAGTTTTGATGAACTTTTTTTCCACGGAAAAAACCGGACGAGAAAACCGAATCAGGAGCACGGGTTTTTTCCTTCCGCGAGAGGCATGGTCGTGATGCCTCTCGCGGAAGCAAAAGCGTGACTCTCACGGAAGAAAAAAAAAGAAGAAAAAATGCGTTTTTTCTGTTTCCGTGGAGGCACGGCTGTGACTCTCGCGAAAGCACACCCGTGCCTCTCGCAGAAGCAAAACCGTGACTCTCGCGAAAGAAAAAACAGAAGATGTGTTTTTTTTTCATTTTCGAGAGGCACAGCCGTGACTCTCGCGAAAACACAACCGTGCCTCTCGCCGAAGCAAAACCGTGACTCTCGCGAAAGGAACAAAAAAAAGCAAAAAACGCATTTTTTTTCGTTTCTGAGAGGCATGGCCGTGACTTTCGCGAAAGCACAACCATGCCTCTCGCGGAAGCAAAACCGTGACTCTCGCGAAAGGAAAAAACAAAAAATAGCATTTTTTCTATTTCCGAGAGGCACGGCCGTGACTCTTGCAAAAGCAAAACCGTGCCTCTCGCGCAAGCAAAACCGTGACTCTCGCGAAAGGAAAAAAACACGTTTTTTCACGCAAATTATTTTTTTCAATTTTTTTATGATCGAAAAGCTAAGGAAGACCGGTGGAAAACCCAAAAACCCGGAAAAATACCATTTTAAAAGCCGAAAACATGTGCGGAAAAATAAAAAAAAATCCGATGGGAGCGCCTAGAGCGTGACACATGGCGAATGGCCGAGAGCGTGTCAAGTGGTGCTGATCGTTGTGAGGCTCCCGAAGGAGCGCTCGTTAATTAGTTGCTCTCTGAGATTAGCGTTGATGGTGTCCATGTGGTTTCTCCCGATCAGTTGAGATCTGAGATGGCGCCGCCGCGACTCACCAAATCAATTCTCCAGACCGCGGTGAGCATTACTGACTGCTTACTATCCTCTAAAATTTGCTTATAAATTGGTGCTTCTTCATGGAAGCATTGTTTTATTTCAAGAAGCAGGGTTGTGCTTTGCGAAGAGAAATAATTCTTCAAAGCCTAGGGATAGCCATGGGAAAACCGAAAAGCAAAAAAAAAAAAAAATACCGACCTAACTCTCGAAAATGTTTACAGCTAAAATAAAAAGAAATTCAGAGGGAGCGCCCAGCACGTGATATTTGGCAGCGTCTGGACGCACCACTTGGCGTGCTCTAGTAATTAGTGATAAACTCTGGTACATGGGTTGATGGCCCTCCCAAGTCCCAATGTAAACTCTGTAAACAGATAGAAAATGGCCATACAAAGGCCCACTCAAGGCCTACTCTGCTCCCAGGCCCGCAGGTTAAGTGCCATTTCCCTTAATTAGGGATGAGATTTGTCTCAAAAAAAAGTAAGGATGAGATTAGCTTTGACGATATCCCGCTGTCGCCTGACCTCCATGAGATCAGATTGAGATCTGAGGCGGCGCCGCGCATTACTGACTACCAATTGAGGCCTTGTTGCTGCCTGCTGTGCATTGCGGCTGTACTGTACCATCTGATCGCTTAGTCATGAAATCACAGTAGTAGTATTGCTTGTGTGATGGACTAATGTGTGAAGCTAGCTTGTTAATTACGTACTATAGTACACTACAGTATATTCCTCAAAAGAAAAATTACTTTAGTACTACGAGCATGCATAGCTGACATTTTGACCTTGAGCATACGAGCATAGTGTACACTACAGTATATCCCTGCAAATTTTGAACTGTCTACTTCTACTTGTCAAAATTACAAATTACAACTCTTTTGATTGTATGATCTATGATGCTAAATAAGTAAATATACAAGTCTTCAAGTAAAATAGAAGACGACTTGCCTTGACATTGCATGATAATCTGCACTAAAAACGAATTGACGCCAAAGAACTCCTTGGTTGAAATTATTAATATATATGGTGTTATTGGTAATCATAGAGCAAACTAGAAATAAAAAAATTCAACTCTATTTTCATTGTATTAATATTATAATACTCCCTCCGTCCCAAAATAAGTGACTCAACTTTGTGCTAACTTTATACTAAACCTAGTACAAAGTTGAGTCACTTATTTTAGGACGGAGGGAGTAGTATTCTTTTTCACTAGAATTCTTTTAATCAACTAAGCTAGCTCCCGTCTACCCAAATCCCAGCCTCGTCACTGGTTATGATGAGTTGGACAAGAGGTGGAGTAGATAGAAGATAAGTGGGTTGGAAACCTGCAACATGAACTCCAAGAAATAACACTCTGAGAGTATGAGATTAGGCAGATATCAATGGGTTATGTATTTGTAGCTAACTATTATATGGATGTGCTTTTATTAGATTAACTATAGACGACATGACAATAAGATGCAACCAGGAGTTGGCTCTATAATCATCCTTACTTTAACTAGTAATTTCCATGAATAATGAATGATACTAGCTTCATCAAGGTTGAAGATTGCTAATGCCACCCGGTTGAGCCAACGTTAGTGGAGGAGATACCCGAGTTGCATGTTAAAAAACCTCGTATTGATTTGCTCCATGTAATGAGACACTCTGGAATTTACGAACAATAGGTCATCAGCATGAAGGTATGTATTTCTATTTCAAATATGTCAATTTGACCACCGAGGCGCCTGGGGTGTGAAGTTAAAGACAAGATCTTGATCCCCTTTTGCTAGTTGAATATTGTGGTTAGGTCTCGGCTGCTTGCTTGCTTTACCTGCTTCGTTGTCACTCGATTCGAGGCACACACATGCGAGTGCCACCCAAACGACTCGATCTATGCGATGATTGGATGCGTCCTTGTCGTTAGATGGCCAACATAAAACTAGGATTAATTAGCCTAAAGATACCTCTGGCAACTAGCAACTTAGTTTAAGAGATGTGGGTTTACACTGACTACACATGGGGAGTGTGCCTGCCAAAGAGAAGGCCTGTAAGAGATGCATCTTCCTTAATTTTGTCACTGGCAACGTCATGGATGCATCAAGTAATAAACTGGTTTAGTTGGAATCTGGATCGGAGTGGGCAGCTACACGAGGAATCCAGCAGAAACAAACAAAACTGAAAACAAAAGGCGACAGCTGCAAACGAAGCTAATGGAAATTGACAAAAGCAAATCCCATGTGGAGGAGATTGATGCTTTCCGCTGCGCAATTTGGACAAATCGCAATAAAGTTTGCTTTGAGAAAAAAAAATCAAGTAATATCCGAAATATTGGAGCAGATCAGT
Source organism: Triticum urartu (assembly GCF_003073215.2). Lineage (NCBI taxonomy): Eukaryota > Viridiplantae > Streptophyta > Magnoliopsida > Poales > Poaceae > Triticum > Triticum urartu. The sequence goes on along the minus strand of NC_053024.1, from coordinate 1,331,496 downwards.
TTTTATATGTGCCGTTCTTCATCTTTGGGCACGTTTGCAGAAACATGTGGACAAGAGGAAGCTGCTGGAGAGATCATTTATGCTACAACGGTTGGTTCTGAGAGCACATGATGCTGCTACTGCGACGATGTAGGGAGGCTTTACCGCACGTACATGAGATTGGAGAGCCCGGGTCTGGTGAAGATCGTCGAACGTTGTCTGGGCCGTGTGAGTTAATGTTGAGCTAGTAGCATAGATACCAGTTCTTGTGTTGAATATGTACGTGATTACGCCATCTTTTGGTTTCTTTGTTATTTGGTGTTATTGTTCTACAAAGAGTAAATTATTTTAACTTAAAATGAATCATCAATGGGATATAAACATAATGAACACATAAATGCTCAAACGACTCGATCTCCTCTATGGTGATCAGATTGGAAGCAATCTTGTCATCATATTACTCGTGTAGTACACAAAATGCCTAATGCTCCTCAAACTAGCTTCTTAGTCTGATGGGTTATACATGTGGGTGCCTATGTCTTATTGGATGGAGGTTCATTTTGATTCGATTCATAATGGTGATCACTTGTAAGTACTAAATTTCGATGTCGCTCAGATTTTCGACGTGAGCTATTTTTGTTGGACAACCAATGCCTACAAGATCTCAACCCACTTTGACCAAAGTACCAGGAGCCTAAGTTCCTTTCCTTGTGCCTTGCTCGACTCTGTCGATGCTGGTGGGGGCGACATTTGCGAGCATTGCTCCCCTCCTTTGATGTGCCACCGTGTGTGCTGGCTCTGGGTGAAAACTTGGGTCTGGTCTTCTAGACAGAGCGGTGGTGGCGGCATGTTGGCATCACTCCCTTCTTGGAGGTGTCTTTCCAAGAGCGTAGGTCTATTTTTTTGACTTGTTGTGAGCGGTTTGTGGTTGGTGGCGGTGCTGCATGCTTGTGGCGTATTGTTGCCTCTTCCTAGATCAGAGAGCATTTCAATGGTCGACGGCCTCTGCGGTGTCAAGCTTGGTGCTTTTCTGTTCGTAGTCTTTGTTAGCTGTTCTACTTGGCACCTTGTATCTTGTTCACTTGTTCAGGGTTATGTCCCTGGCTCCTTCTTTGTAATGTGTGTTGTGCTTTATTATTATTTATAAAGCAAGGTGAAAGTCTATTTCAAGTAGCGGGGAGAAAACAACGGGAAGGCCGCTCGTAAGATGCGGATCGAACGGCAGACGAATAATTTGGACATATGACTAAAAACATAACATTGGCCAAATAATTCTTACCCTGAACTACTGTTCTGTTATGAAAAAAATATTGGAATCCACCTCTCATTCCGGAGGTATATGAAAGGAAACAAGTGGCATCTAGATCAAGCTTTACTCTGGAGTCTTAACGACAAGTGAGGGACATATATAGTCGGAGGCAAAAGACAAGTGGCAAGTTGGAATCTAAACCACCATTGTTTATGTGATTTCTTGTTGGAAGCCTTGTTGCATGTGATGGTTAGGTGGGCAAATTTCAATGTCCTCTGGGTTACTAAGCTACTACTTATCGATGAGGTATAAATAGGCGTGTCCTCCGAGATAGCTGGGTGTGTTTGGTTCTCTAGCTAAGCATGCCCAGCCAGTCTAGCTCACCCGAGGCATAGCTTATACAAGCAAGGCTACTGTTTTGGTTTATTTGCCTGGCCTCCACTAAAGCGAGGCTAGAGTCAGGCTTGCTTGCGATCCAAACGCACCCAGAGTATACACTGACACACTATAGCACACACTAAGCAAAACCGCCTATGGTGGCAATGCAGTCATCGAGTTCCTTGAGCAACGGCGGCAGTATGGCGGATCCATCGATGCAACATGGCATGTACTTGATGCTAACCCATCTGCAGCATATCAGCATGATAAGAATGGTTTGTTACCTGTACATGCCGCTGCCTTGATGGATAAGAAGGTCCCCATCCGTATTCTCCTCAAAGGTTGCATTGCTCTTCCTGATAGGCAGGGGAGATCCTTTCTGAATGCGGTCACGAAGTGGTTGAGGCGAGCCATAAGAAAAGAGAGAAAAAAATCTGATGCGGTGACTGAATCGAGCCGGACACTTGGAATTTTATCAGTACTCATCACAACGGTGACATTCGCTGTACCGGCGGCAGTCAAAGAAGGAGAGAATAGCAAGGGTGGCTTACCAAGAGTTTACAGTGCCTGGTATTTCAGTGTGTTGATGACCGCCAACGGGTTTGCTTTTGTCTACTCCTCAATAGCCACTCTTTTGTCTCATGATCTCCGGCACGTCCATGCTTAAACTGCATATCCGCCAAGCTTGCTTCCTGGTATCCGCGTTCCTTGCCTCACATTCGCTCACATACTTGACTATTGCATTTGCCCTTGGTGTACATATAGTACTGGTTCCAGGAGGTCGTACAATTTCCACTGGCATATACATCATGAGTTCTCTTTTGGTCCTCTGCCAGAATGCAGGTTTTGTCGGTGAAATGTTGAATACTTACAAACCGTTGTCTGTCCCTTTGTTATGCTGGTTATTTATACTTACAAAATGTTGAATACTTACAATCGGTGAAATGTCCAAAATGTTAAATTCGTATGCTGGTTATTTATACGCCGTATCTCTGTGTGGGTTATATTGTTATCTTTAGCGCGAAGTCAAGGAAACCTGTGACTTGATGAAGCAGCATCAAATAGAGATCTAGGATAGTGGTTAATTGCTGTCTGAAGCCCAATGCAGAATGGCAACTAGTTTCGAGGAGCAGGCGGGTCGTGCCTCGGGCCGTTGTAATAAGGCAGATTTGCCATATCTTCTACTCCGTATCAATCAACCATGCCTTCATATTCTCAAGTTTCTTTAGCGAACTATCTTTTCCCTTTTGATGAAAAGAAACGGCGTTGTATTTTATCCATGAATGAATGAGATGAGAACTGTTTACATAGCTCACGGCGAGCACACCTAGCAGCTAATTAACCTTCTCGAGATCGATGAGACAACAACAAGAACATATATAGAAAAAAGGGAAAAGAACCAAACGCGCAGCACAAAACGTTAGACAATATTCCCATCTTATAATTCCCAAAAAGCCATATTATCCCCATCTTACAGGACATATGGATAAAGCACAGGCTGCACACAGGTTGCTTCTTTGACCATCAATCGATAGCTATGAAGACAAACAAAAAGACAAGTGGCATGTGGATCAAACTGGAATCTAACCCACTTGATCTGTGTAGTACTATGATAATTGGTTATCTTTGTCATAGCATGAAATGTGATCGTTAGGTTGGCAATATGAAAGTCTCAGATTTTCGTTGATAAAGAGCAACTATATATTACAACAGAAAAATACATGCACGCAAGTTAGCAACAACTTATACAACAACGCATACATGTCATTTAACAGTGTGTGGGCCCCATAGTCATCCACATCTGGCGCCACGCCTCGGCCCACCTGTCAGACAATGGCTCAGAACGAGGCTGCTATGTCCCCCAAGCCCAAGGTTGGTTGGTGCATGCCTTTGTGGTGGTCGTTCTGGCGTCCTCACACATTTTTTTTAGAAAAGGAGGAGGACCCTCGGCCTCTGCATCTGGGTGATGCATACGGCCACTTTATTAATTATTCTCGTAAGACCTTACAAAGTGGTACAACAGTAAGACTAAAGCCATCGTCTATGCAACAACTAAGACCGGTTCAGGGGGCTACTGACGGTGTCCTGGACTAGGGGGTACTCACCACGTCGTCTCCCGATCTGTTAGATTGGGCCGAGGACCCCCATGGCCGTATACTCACGGGCCAGTTCGGACAGCTGCCGCATACAAGGAAGATTCCACAAGACTTGGCGATCAAGACAAGGACTCCTCCCCACCGGCGTATTCGGCTAGGACTCTTGTTATCCTAGGCCTCTGGTGCATTATATAAACCGAGGCTAGGCTAGTCGATATAACATACACATCAACTCCATATACAATAATCATACCACAGGCTAGCTTCTAGGGTTTAGCCTCCTTGATCTCGTGGTAGATCTACTCTTGTACTACCCATATCATCAATATTAATCAAGCAGGACGTAGGGTTTTACCTCCATCAAGAGGGCCCGAACCTGGGTAAAACATCGTGTCCCCTGCCTCCTGTTACCATTGATCCTAGACGCATAGTTCGGGACCCCCTACCCGAGATCCGCCGGTTTTGACACCGACATGAAGTTGGGTTATCTGCATATTTAATATCAAAAAAATGAAGATATAAAAAGATGGCATGGTGACATCTTCATTGATTGGTACCACAACATCAATTTGATACGAGAAAAAGAATGAAAATGACCAAACAAAGATGGAAAAAGGGGTGTAGTTTTCATACCAGATTGCAACATGGGTGCTCAAGGTTGCTGACGTAGTCAGGGTCGTCGCTCCTGGAGTCAAAATACATTGAATTGTTTTTGCATCAAGTTCACAACAACAACTGCCCAATGTCCATCCTTGACAATGGTGAAGAAGAGCTGCAATATTAACATTTTTTTCATAAACCCAGATGATGATGCAGTAAAAGATAGCTTTGAAAAGATAGCTTATAGCATTATAAAAAATACAGTAGCATAAAAACTATAAAAATCCATTCAGAAAGCTATGAGCTACAGAAAGCTTTAAGCTACAAAAATTCAAAAAACTTTTGAACTTGGGTTTTCTTTCCCGTGAGTGTATGACTGTATGATTTTTAATGGATTCAGTGAAAAAATTATGCTCCAATAGTTCCTGGAGCTACAACTATTCTGGGAAAAACTTGTTGTGCCTATTCTACAACTATTCCTGCTCCTCTCCAGGTGCCAAGGGGCAGTCAGGTAGGGAAAAACTTGTGGCCATTCATGCTCACAAATAGAAAACGAAAAAATTCATGCTAAAACTGCATGCTCCTCTCCGAGTGCTCCTGGACTGGGGCCTTCCTTCTCCTTCGCACGTCAGGTGATGAACCAACAAACCTGTGGCCAATCATGCTCACAAACAGAGGGCGCAAAATCCATTCCCCACCCCAAGTTCCTAGTCAATTCCCCACCCAAATACGGGGGCGCAAATCAAAAAAAGAGGGCGCCAACGCAACCCTAACCACAGCGTAGCCGCTCGCTGCGGAGCCGCCGGTGAAGCCACCGGAAGGCACGGAGCTGAACTCGACCGAAGCAACAATGTCGGCCAGAAATGGGGGGAAGGAAGGAGGAGAAATCACAGGGATCCAGAGGAGATCCGTACCTGCTTGGGTTGCCGCCGGCTGCCGGTGGTCCCGAAGACGTCGTCGTCGTCACGGCGGTGGGTTAGCCCCGGTCGCGCCGCCGCCCTCCCAGATCCAGTCGTCGCCCTCCCAGCCCTGCGAGCACACGCTGCTGCGGGAATGACCGCTTCCGGCTGTAGGGTCATTTTCCTGAAACAACGGGTATGTTTCAGAAAACATACGCGCGTGACGCGGAAGCGGGGTGGCGGTTCTTGTCCGGCCGATCAACAGATGATCCGACGGACGCGGAGCCGGCGGATGCGGCTCGCGTAATCGGTCGGGTGAACGTAAGCTTTTCCCAAAAAGAAAACTAGTGCAAAAAAAAAGATCTTGGAATCTCAATGTAATTTTATTATGTTTTAGATGCTTTATACTTTTGATGAATTTTTTGCAAAAGAAAAAGATTTGTTTGTTTGACTTTTACAGTAGTTCTTGGAGCAACAAAAAGGAAAACTAGTGCAACATGTCTAAACCTTGTAATGTCGCCCTACTTAAAAGGGAAATGTTTTTTGTCCCTCAACTCTTTTGAAAGTACATAAATGGTCCCTTCATTTGAAAACCAGTAAATACTAGTCCTTGAAGTTTAAAACCGGATAGGTTTAGTCTCTCATATCGTTTCAGGTGGTTTCGTGGACATAGTTTTGACGAAAACCAGACACATCATACCAACATACCAGACATAGTTTTGGCGACCAGGCCAACTTCGACATTGCTCCTGATACCTCCTATTCCCCCTCGCGATCCCCATGGTATGCATATGTGAGACATCTATTTTTTCTAAGTAAGCTGGTGTTCTGAACATCTTGAACTCAAATGGGACAATGCCACAATGGGTCTTGCTATCTGGAGGTTGATTGGTATATTTAAGCGCCGTTTTATTATTCACACATGAGAACGTTGGTGGAGAATTCATTTTTGCAATCAGAAGAATGCATGCCATACAATAGGTGTGCTGCTATTAATTTTTTCTGTCAATAATTTCCGGTCTACGTCTCCACCCTCGGTGGAACCTAAGACCAAAGAAGGTTTCATCGCTGTTAAAAAGCAACGGGGATTGGCCCTGCTTTTCTGGTAACATCGAGGACAAAAAATTCGATAGACAACTACTTGGCAGCTCATTTTTTGGCTTGTCTACACAAAAACATGTCAAATGTTGGCATCAAACGAAACATCTATATCCAAGTCTAGATTCCATATTTTCAACTCTAATATGATGACAAATACAAACCGATCTTTAAAAAAAAAGTTTTTTAAACCCCAAATCTAGCAAACGCCTAATTCCATGAGTCTGATACAAGCTGAGTAGGGCCCACAAAAGCAACATATATGATTGTATTATCTTGTTAGGGCATCTCTAACATAGATCATCCAACGGATGCCCAAGTACACCATTGTCGACGAGTACCTCGTCCGACTTATCTGACTGTTCTTTGGTTGGCTGGAATGGCACCCCTAACATAGTTGACCGTTCTTTGGCTGGCTGGAATGGCACCTCTCTCTCTCTGCCTGGCTATACACAAATAAAGAAGTTATATCTGATTACTTACTACCCAATACTGATCTTGACTAGTAGGCATTAGCACCTAATCCTTTGAGCAATGTACGGGCGCAATCCATTAGTACGTAATCTTGGATTTGATTTCAGTGCCTCTGAAGTTTGGAGGTCTTGTGTGCGTCAAATAGTCCGTGTTTCACATAGGAAAACGATCAAGGTAAGGTGTGATGGGTTGGCCTATCTAAGATATCCGCGTTATACAGATCCTAGTTTTGGGAATGTTCTAGAAGGTTTGGGTTCTGTCTTTTATTGTTTTGAGAACCTTCTAAGTGTCTAAAGGATTATGGTCAGCTTTTGTGTTATTTTTCACTTACCAATTTTTTTGGCTATTTATTTTTCGTTTTTTCATAAATTTTGAAAAATTCAATTTTTGCAAACTTTCAGAATATAAAAATTGTTTGCATTTTCTAAAATAATGTTTGAAAACATAAAAATTGTTTGCATTTTTTCTGAAATTTGAAAACATGTTCGCGGTTTTAAGAAATGTTCTCGATTTTTTTTACAAATGACGCTTTTCCAAAATATATTCTCGTTTTCTAAAAGACCATATTTTTAAAGAAATTTCCTATTTTTTAAAAAAATCTTCATGATTGTCAAAAAATCTTCTTAAATTTTCAAAATATTATCATATTTTTAAAATTCACTTTTAAATATTGATTTTCCATGTTTTCTAGAAAAAGGGAAAAATAGAAAAACCTGAAAAGACCGAGTAGGGACTGTATCCCCAAGCCGAGTTGCTACAATACACATCGCTCAGGTGCATGATAAATGGGCTGACCCAGTTATGGCCTCTGTTCACTGGGTCCCTATTATGTGATTAGGACGGAGACACTTCGATTTATCATTTGCAAAGGTCACTCCAACCTCCTCAGGCGCTGAAAAATGACGCACTGCATGTGCATCATTTGTCGCACACTAGGAATTTTTTTCGTAGATTCGTTTATTCAAAAAAACATCAAGTGGTTAGGAATAGCGACCATTGTTGTTAAGATGGTGGCTTCAGACAAACTGTACTACTTTGTAAGATCTTTATGAATAATTAATAAAATGGTTGTATGCATTGCCCAGATGCAGAGGCCGGGGGTAATCCTCTTTTTCAAAAAAAAAAATGAGCCCATGCTGCGAGTCGGTGCTGCGACGCCGCCACCATGCTGCGAGTGGCCATGATTGTGAGCCTTGTCGCCGTGTACCATAAAGAATAGGGTGTACCCCACGGATCGGTTGGGAGTGGTGCGAAGACCCCATAGGACGCACACACACTCTATAATCCAAATTCGTACAATATTCTTTTATGTAGCAAAGAGAACACGGCTCGGTCCGACGGACGGACTAGGTCAAGATCACAACAGACAAGTTTGCAGAAGCATAACCTTCTTTCTATCCAGCTTGTCAGGGTGGTTACTTATTGGGAGAAGCGTCGGCCTATGGTTGGATGGTTAGAAGAGCGGTTGTACGTACCTCCGACCCCACCCACGAGGGAGGGGTGCGAGAAGCGAGGTATCTTTATCTTGATACGTATTTTATCTGTTTTTATTTACTCCGATCCGTATATACACTAGCTAGCTTTGGTCAAAGTGAAGCTTTGTACAAAGTTGATTGATAGTCAAAAACATTAACATGTACGAAGAGTAAATAAAAAACAGAGGGAGTAGTTGTTTTTGAGGAAATATGAATAAATAAATCGGGAATTTAGAAAAATAGATGAGTGGGGCCTCTTTGGTTTTTGAACCGAAATCTGATTTGATTCTGAAATCAAATCAAATCAAATGTGAGTCGGTTTTGGTTTTTTTTTGAGTATCAGTACAGACACAAGCGTTTATATACACACGCATACACTCATCCCTATGAATGTACACACGTACACTCTATCCCTATAAGCATCTTCGAGAGACTGAGCCGGCGTATCATCTTGAGATAGATAGATAGATAGATAGATAGATAGATAGAGAAGAGAAAGAGGAAGCCCAACCAACCCCAGCACAGAGCAGAGAGCAGACAGACAGAGACGCAGAGAGAGAGAGAGGGAGAGGATGTCGGCCATGGAGACGGACGCCCCCGACGCCGCCCCGCCCCCCGCCGCCGACGCCGCGGCCTCCTCCTCCTCGTCCCGCAAGCCGGGCAAGCGCTTCGAGATCAAGAAGTGGAACGCCGTCGCGCTCTGGGCGTGGGGTAAGCGCCGATCCAATCCGATCCGATCCATCCCTAACCCTCCTAGATAGCTTGGGTCGGTTGATTTGATTTGATTGTATGTATCTGGAACTGCAGACATCGTGGTGGACAACTGCGCCATCTGCCGCAACCACATCATGGATCTATGTATGTAATAAGCTTTCTTGTTTTCTTCTTCTTCTTCTTGGGGAATTGCCGATCTGATCTGATCCGAATTTACTTTACTTGCTTCGTGCTGCAGGCATCGAGTGCCAGGCCAACCAGGCCAGCGCCACCAGTGAGGAGTGCACCGTCGCATGGGGTATGTACGCTTCCTTCCTTCCTTCAATATCAATATCACTGTTGCTTCCTTCACCGCCGAGTGACAAATTTAATTTATATGCCTCCTTTCTAGATTAAATTGCCTGTCTCTTACGGCTGTTTTGTGATTTGCGGCGTCCATCAAGTCATAGTCTCTTACGCCTGTTTTCTTGTGCATACATATAACCATACAGGATTCAGGATTCAGTATTCCACTGTTATGTTTATATAAGCCATACGTCTTCTCAGGACCATGTTTTATCTACTCTACTAGTTGATTCGTATTTACCTACCTCATGATTACGGGCTCTAGTTGCTGAATCAGGCAGAGCTGCAACCTCTGTTTTCTGCATGTTACACCACCTATGCTAACTCTATATGAGATAACTAGTAGTAAAACCTGTTATGTTACTCTACTATAGCTTAAAGCTGTGCATCTCATCTTGTTGCAGAGTGCAACATGATGCTAAATAAATTGCTTGTCTATCTGTCTCTTGAAATGATAAATCAACTTAGTATCTACTACCCCCTCCGTTCGGAATTACTTGTCTCGGATATGGATGTATCTAGAACTAAAATACGTCTAGATACATCCATTTTTGAGACAAGTAATTCTGAACGGAGGGAGTAGTATTTATTCGATAAAGTGCAACTCCCTCCCTCTGTCTGCGTTTATTAGGCCAGGGGGATGTTTCAGCAAATAAGGCACACCAATTAGCGTGCGCAGGACAAAAAAATCTGTTTAGAAAATGACCTATAATCCTGCTAGATTTAACTCACACAATATCCCCAAAATTGTCTGCTTTAATTAACTGCCATAATAAGCAGATTATCCCCTTGCGCGCTCGCTTGCATGCTGCCTCGTGCGCTCATCTTGCATGCCTGTAGGATATAACGGCAACCAAACGGCCTAATATGAGTGGACGCAGCTCCCCTGCTCGCTGGCCTGATTAACGTTCAGATATGCCCTATTTCTCCAATATATACCTGTCATGCATGTATACGAGTACTAGGCTTGTATCTGCAACTATTTATTACTATTGGTGAAGCCTAAGCTAGGATAACATGTCATTCTACTTATGCTAGTGTTTTATACATCCTTTCCATGTTCCTTTTGTGCAACTTGCCTTATTTATCCTACAGTTTTCTTAGCCTGATATTACCGCATTAATAGTAGGAATATAGTTTGCCCATGTGTTGAATTTGAAAATAATAATCAATGTTGATGGATCATGAGGTGTCATACAGTGCTTTTATGTTTGCACTTGACAAGTTAGTACACCTTCAAACATATTGGCTCATGTGCTACTTGTAGTTTCGATAGTCTGTCTCTTTGCTTGAGATATGATTTTTTTTATGCTATACCTCGTCGTGTTATTGTAGTCTCAAGACCCAGAAGATAGTAGGATGCCCTCATGGGGCAATTAATGGGGTGTGTGGTTAATTCGAATGTTTGATATTTGGTACTGAAGTTGTTAATACCTTTGTTGCGAGCGAGTAAATTTGTCAAGCTATATACCCCCTTGACATGTATCTGACTACTCCCTCCGTTCTGAATTACTTGTCGCAGGTATGGATGTATCTAGATGTATTTTAGTTTTAGATACATCCATTTCTGCGACGAGTAGTTTCTGGGGTCAAATATTTCCCCTGTAAATTGATCTATTATTTTATTGTAAAGCAAACTGTTTGGTCTTGAGCTTCAGTGGACCTAACATGATGTGGTCTTGTGCACTACAGGTGTCTGTAATCATGCTTTCCACTTCCACTGCATCAGCAGGTGGCTCAAGACTCGCCAAGTGTGCCCACTAGGTAAACACAGTTACTGTATGGCTCAAGTTCATCTTGTTGGAAATCTTCATATATACTGACCAGCATCTTTCTGTTGCTCCACGATGCAGACAACAGCGAATGGGAGTTCCAGAAATACGGCCACTAGACCACCCTCCTCCGCCGCGTTACTTGCCTACTACCACCCCACCAGAAGCCCAGACCTATCTCTTGTCGAAGATCGCTATCTCCGCCTACTTTAGAACATTTGCATCTACATCTCTGTGTTTGATGAGTTTGTATAAAGGATTCATGTACTTGCACATCTAATGCTATCGTATCGTCTCAAGGGATTCCCCCATTAAAATTACCCTTGCTGTGGACCTTTGGTCGGTGCCTTTTTTGAGCTTGCTGGGATAAGGAATATCGCTTTGGGAATGCTGTCCCGAGCCGGTTATCTTTTTGAGTAGAGATATGTTGAGTGTGCTAGTATTATTATGGAAGGGCATTGGTGAGTGCTTTTGATGCCATCTAAAGCTGCATGGCTTCTCCCGGAATCCGGTGGGGCGGTCGGCCTCCATGACCGCCGTGCCGCCTGTATCTAGGGTTCGTCTGCCGGCCGTGTTGACCGGCTGCCCTAGAGAGTCTTTTTCCCGAGCCTTTGCTTTGAGTTTTTTTTTACTCTCTCGCTAGTCGTTTTGATTAGCGTTTTTCTTTTTGGTTTTCCGATTTATACTTGATCGGTTTGGTCGCCCACCGCCACCGTCGACCCCCGTGTGCCTCTACTCCGACACTGGCATGACAGGCCAGCCTCTTCATCGACCCGGCAGCCTCGCTAGACAAGCAGCCCCTAACAGACGTCGCCCGCGCGTCTGCATGCCCGTCGCCCCGACCCGGCTGTTGATGCTAATCTTGTTACAAGGTCTGCCAAATGTTGCATTAGACTTTAGCTCCATGCATTAGTTCAGTATAGACTAATTTGTACCTGCATTGGCTTTCCATTTAATTAGTTTACATGTAGCAAATAACTAGGACCTGTCACGTATGTGTGCACGCACAGGATTAGATCGAGTCGTAGATGAGTTGGTCAGCCTACTGGCGATCCTCCGTGGGATGGCACGGGTGAATAGGATCGTGCGGAGACTTAGCATGTAATGGGTCACGTTCTGTTGGGCGTGCAGCCGAGAGAATGAAGGAAGAAAAAACAGAAAAAAGGATGGCAGTTGCGCCTCGCAAAATACTGGAGTCTTCGTCTACCTCTCTCTTGTTCGTCTCCCTCGTGTCCACGTGTTTACTCCGGCCGGCGATCTATCACCGGCGGCCTCGCACGACAGGCAGCCCCTAACGGCCGTCGTCCTCGCGTCTGCATGCCCGTTGTCCCGACCCGGCGGCCTCGCGCGACAGGCGGCCCCTCAAGGCCGTCGTCCGCGCGTCGACCCACTCGTCGATCTACGCTGGTCATCACCGTCATGTCCCCGAGTTCAGCGCGCCCCTCCGTCGATCGAGCAACCGGCTGCTGCTGCGTCGCTCCATCGGGCCGCAGCGCCGCCGCCCCGTGGCTGCACCGATCCGCGCCGCCGCTACGTCGCCCTTTCGGCCGTAGCGTCGCGGCACGTGGTCCCCGCCACCGCCCTGAGGTTGTTCCTGTGGTTGCACCACATCTCGCGCTACCGCTGCGTCGCCTCTTTGGGCCGTAGTGTCGCGGCCCGCGGTCAACCGCTGCACCGAAGCCGTCCGCTCCAGGCCGTCCCTGAGGCTGCACCGACCCTCGCGCTGCCGCTGCGTCGCCTCGTCGGGCCGTACCGAGCGTGGCACGCGATCCCTGCAACCGCCCTGCTTCCCCGCCGTCGCCCCGACCAGCCCGCCGCCGTTGCGTCGCCCCTTCGGGTCGTAACGCTGCGGCCCGCGGTCCACCGCCGTCCACGCGCGTTGACTTCCAGGTGATATGTGCCGCGCCGCCTTCCTTGGCGCGGGAACGTCACCGTCCGTGCCGGTCTTCGTCACGCTGTCGGGTTCATTATCGCCTACTTCGAGAACCGCCACCGTGCTCCTTCTCTAGCCGCCGCCGCCGCTGCTTTCTTCCGCGGCTCCACGGTGACTACCTTGACACCGGCGACCCCCGACTCGACACCGACCACGGCGTTCTTTGCACGGCTACCTCGACTACGGCTACACCACCTACGCTCTCAACTATCTCGACAAACGGCACAAAGGGCTACCGCCTTGCTTGAGCAACCTCGTCGGTTGCCACACCAGCCACAACTCCACGATGCATCAACCGTTACAACCGGGGGGGGGGGGGGGGGGGGGGGGGTGTCCGTCGGCTTGCCTTCGGATTCTTCTTCAATCTCACCGTCTGCGTCGCTACCGTTGTTACTGCGGGGGGATGTTGAGTATATTTATTATCAGGAAAGACGAGATAGATTAGGATTTGTTCTGTTTTGTCTTGTACTCCAAATAGATCATTGTACTCCTATATAAATGTCCACGAGGCTCAAGCAATACAACAACTATTCCACCAATCTCCCTCTCTCTACATCTAACTCCACCGACACAGCGACCCACGAAATATTCTAGCCGTCCACGAGCATCAAGCCGAACATGCCATCTACTCCTACATCAAGCCGAACGACCACACCACCGATCTGCAACTACACCGACACCTCTACATCAAGCCGAACATCAACAGCAAACCGGTACGACTACATCGCCCCAATGAAAAAAAAATCTTCGTCGAGCAGATCTACTTGAAGCTACCACTACATGCACCATCCACGCGCCAAGCCAGTGTGGAAAGCGTGCAGTTCTTCATCGTCTTCTTCAGCATGACACGGCATCGACACCTGTCGCCACGAGCAAGCGACACATCATTGTCGACACGCCGCTGCATCACCGAAACTTCATTGCCAAGGTCTTCATCACCATCATCGTTAACACAATGCCGCCGCCTCGTCCACAAGATGGACATTTAGCGTCCTCTGACAGACTATTCTGCAAGATGTCACCTCGACGACGGCAATGACCGCGTCACGACGACGGCATCGACCGCGTCACCCGCGACGGCACGACTGCATCGACACGGCGTCACTATAGTGACAACCCTACACGACCACATGGTTCTGGCAAAACAGATGTGTGCTCGATGGGTTTCCCCCGGTCTTGGCAAAACTGGTGGACTCATCGCTGATGGCACCCTCTGACATTCGCAAGGTGCATTGTCCACGTCTGCAGCTCCGTCTTAACGCAATTTTTTGCGCCTTCGGCTTTGTGAGGCTTCATCATTCACGACGATTACATCATCGACCACGACTACATCGACCGCGGCTACATCACCATGATCGGCTACCTTGACATCGACGTTAATGGCTTGTTCTACAGTAACACATCAGCAACAACTCCAGTCAACAGCGTCTGTGTCGTCATCAACGTTCACGCCACTCCCGCTGTGACTGCGGGAGGGAATAGAGGAGAAGGCAGGAAGGCAACAGAAGGGGACGCAGTCACCACCCTAGATGCCGACCCATCAAAAACGCACTTGATGATGGCACAACGGAGAAGACGGCAGAAGCACAAGAGTTCAAATTCAGTCGTCATCGTCCGCTTCACTCCCGCTACGACTGAGGGGGAATGTTAGAAGTATAATTATGTTTAAGTTAGAGATTAGGAGTTGGAGATAGGATTGGTTTAAACCATGTACGACTTGTCCCCTACTCCAAATCTCTCTCCCTCATATTGTACTCTATATATACCCCATACCTGTGTCAGATCAATACAACATACAACAACAATATTAGTCATCCTACAATTTCCACACTGCCTACACGGTGAGAGTGATCGATGATCCGACAACTCCGAACAAGATCCTGTACATGAGGCCGCCAGAGAACATGGTGTCGCACAACGAGCTCATCGCAATGTGGGAGAGGAAAACAGGAAGGGCTCTCCAGGTGAAGTTGATCAAGTGTAGGGTACATCATCAATCATCCTGCACCCAAACAGACATATGATCGAGTGTCTGTAGACCGTTGTTACAGTCGCATCTCTGACCACTCTTTCTTGACATGTGCCTGCAGAGGCAGCATACCCTCTGAAAATGTTGTTGTCCCTCTCACTCTCCATCTTCGTTAGGGGCGACCATGCCATCCCCAATCAGCTCATGCTACAATCCCCAAATCAGCTCAAATTCTCGCTACAATCCTCCTCCTACTCGTGCTAATCCTGCATAACCGAAAGAAGAAATGGATCCTGCATAACAGACAGAAGAAATATAGTTCAGAAAGTCTCAAAGCTGATAGACCTAGTAACAGGTGAGTGTCCGCTGGTCGTCGCCGCCGGCGTGGACGCGTCTTCGTCTACCTCTCCTCTTCACCACGTGACTTCGTCTGCCTCAGACCACGCGCCTGCGCCTCCATCGGAGCCATCTGTCAACCGTACCCAGCTCAATGACGACCTCAAGAAGACGAAGGCACCTATTCCTCTTCCTTGTGCCCTCCTCTCTAATTTCTTTTCAACCCTCCTCTCTAATTTCTTAATGCAGCTGGCAGAAATAGGCGACATCTCGCTGGGGGCGCTCACCATCATGGCCGGCGTCGTGGTGGTGTGGTTGACCATGCGCTCCGCCCGTGCTCCGCCGCCGCCGCAGCAGCAGCAACAGCAGCAGCAGCAGCAGCAACACCTGGTCCGATCGAGATCTCACGCCGTTCGGGGTTCTGCAGATGTAAGTGAAATCCCTGCTTGTGTTTCTAGTTATGCATCAGTTTGACAATAATCCCTCCCTCGTCTTTCACAAACAATGCACTGTTAGTGGTTAATTATCCTTCATGCATATACTACTTGCCAAAGGCGTTTTTTCACTAGTAGTAACCGAAAGCGTTTCATTCAGTCACCAAAGTTGATGCATTTTCTGGTGTCCGCCTGGATGAAAATTTGCACCGGATTTAGGTTAAGACAGACATATTTTGGGGTTTCGGGCTGCCACATTTGTCCGATTCAGCCCAAACAAACCCACACGGACCTAACAAGTGATTTTGGGGACGAAAAAGAAGCAAGAAGGCAGCAGCTTTACTACTAGGCCTCCATCCAGAATTAATTGTCGCTCAAACTGATGAGTTTATAGCAAAATATATTAAGAAATAAAAAATAAAAAAATTATCATTACATTGATAATTTTCCTGTATAAACTTTGTCACATTTGCATTTTCGCACACCTTATATTTTGGACCAAATGGGGAGCCCAGTGAATTTAATTAAGTAGACAAAGGCAAAACTTGTGTGGCAAGCTGCTATTTGCAGTGCGTAAAAATTAAAAAGGAGCACACTTGACAATTCCATCTCCCTTCCATCCTTGGCAGCACATTTAAGTAAATAATACATTGCTTTTTGTGAGGCACAAACAGAATCAGCCTGATTAGAATGAATTGCGGTTAAAAATGACAAAACTGGGATGCTCGGAGACAATAATCAGGAGCGATTAGCCTGGTAAAAATCGCCAGCCCAGCGCTAAGAAAAACATGCTTCCCTAGCTGCAGATCAATTGGGGGACCGTAATCTGCCGCAAGAACAAAGTGAGAACATATAAGAGTCAAATGATACACATCATCAACGTCGTTACAGCGCTGCCATTTCCAGTCTGGAATTCGTTCTTCAATCTGGAAATGGACCTTGACAGACAGCAAATACACTCTTAACGCCTCAACATGGTCACTGTTGCCTGTTCCGTTCAAAGTCACACATACATCACTCGCATGATTTCTCAGACAATGCCAGGTATATATGAAACACCAAAAAATACCAAGTACGTACATGCATGACTGCTTTGGAACTGCACCCTTGAAAAGAAACAGGGGTATTTATTTACCCGAGGCATGTGAAAGGAGATGAGCATGTGAAAAGAAACAAGCACCAGGGGTATTTATTTCATCTTGTTGGAAATCGTGCATCTACATCCATCCATCCTTGTTATCAATGTTTAAGGACCGTGCTTGTGTGTTTGAGTTTGTTTGTATAAAGGACCCGTGTGCTTGCACGTGTGTTTGAGTTTGTTTGTATAAAGGACCCGTGTGCTTGCACGTGTGTTTGAGTTTGTTTGTATAAAGGACCCGTGCGCTTGCACGCTATCGTATTAAGGGATGGATTCCCCATTGAATTTGAATTTGCCCGTGCCTTTTCTGAGTTTGCTGGGATAAGGAATCTAGCTTTGGGAATGCTGTCGCGGGTCGGTTATCTTTTTGACTAGAGATATGTTAAGTGCCTGTGCTAGTATTATGATGGAAGGGCATCAG